>NC_071996.2:114045000-114351041 GCF_028885655.2 Pongo abelii
TGTAAAAGGCATGTGTGGGCAGCTTTCACTTAAGACTAAAATATTTTGACAAATCAAAACTTCAAGTAGAACCACTGTGACTAAATTTAAGTCTATACATTGAGGTATAAAATGGCACTAATCACATATTTCAGCTGTCAAACTCCCTGGCAGAGTGGATTAGTAAAAAAAGAAGCCATAAAAGAACAAGGAAAAAAGTATCTGACAGGGGGAAAAGATGGTTATAAATACAACAGATTTTATCTGTAGATTCAAATGTTTTTACTGAACATGCCAAGAAAAGATAATTTAGAATCTCTTTAAGAAGATTTAGAAAGTCAAAATAAACATGAAAAAGATAGGCTATGCAAATGACATTGAAAAGAATGGAAAGAAATCTTCAATAATTTTTAATCAAAGTTTGGTAATCTCATTGAATTTGAATGCAATTCCAACGTGCAGATATTAGGAAACTTGAGATCAGGTTTGTTGCTGCTATTGATATTCAGCTGGAAGGGTAAGTCATACATTATTTAAATAAAGAATAATCCATTTGAAAGGGGCTAGATCAAACTCATAGAGGCATGTATTATTCTCCCAGAACTTCACAGACTCTGAAGGCAAGTAGAAGACTCCAGAGGTCATGCAGTTCATTTTTCTGCACTTAGGGCACTCCAGAAAGACAGCTTTGTTTCTTCTTATTAATTTTGCAGACAGGCAGTTGCTATACTGCTATTCCAATTCCCCCATTAAATTTTGGTTGAAATATTTCTACTATCATCTTCAACATCCCATTTATTCAACAATTAACAAACATCTGTTATATGCCAGATATTTGACTAATCACTGTCAAAATCAAGGTAAATAAGTTCTTTGTCCTCAGGGAAATACAGAGTGCTAAGCAGACTAGGTGCTCTGTGAACTTGGGGAGGAGCATCTAATTCAGATGAAGGAGGCCTACGAAAGTATATTTGAACTAAATCTTGAAGGTGCATTATAAACTAGCTAGGAGGAAGAGTGAATGCAGAACATTTCAGGAAGAGGCAACAACCCACGCAAAGATGTGAGGGCATCAAAAGTGCGATGGGTTTCAGAACTAGTATATGTGTTGGGTAAAGGCTACTACTAGTAGGGGGATGGTAGTGAGTGAGGTTACAGCAACGTTCCCCAAAATATCTTTTGAGGAACATTAGTTCTTCTGGGAGCATTGCAAAAAGTGTTTCCTTCTCAGTTGATTTTGGGAAACAAAGCAAATTATACTTATGTTCTGAAAATTCATAAAGATATTATATTAACATTATAAGAAATCCTGTAGTATTAAAAACTTTTTTGAATACCAAATTTATGATACCAAAGAACTTGTTTTAATAGAATGCTTTCATATACGCAGAAATGGTGCTTCATGGTGCACACTTTGGGAAACATGGAACTGGCATGGGTGAAGAGACCATAAGTGTTTAGCTTGTAAGCCAAACTAGGAATTCAGGGCTTTGTCCTGAATAGACCTGTTCATTCATTGGGGGTGCTTGAATGATTTTAAAGTGGGGAACAGACATGATCAGATTTTCATTTTAGAAGTCTCTTTGACAGCTTTGGCAACTACATTAGAAAGGGGTGGAATATAGAGGAAGAAAGACCAGTTAGAGGCTGATACGGCAAGTCAGAGAATCATGCAGGCCTGAGCTAAAACAGCAGCAGTTGAATGAAGAAGGCAAGAACAAAGAGGAATACAGATGAAGTAGACAGACTCTGATGGGAGTCTCTAATAGAGATGGGGCCTTCAGAGGCCATAGGGATGTTTGCTCGGGAAAGTAGTTTAGGGAGAAAGCAAGCTTGGGGCAGTACTGGGATAAGAGTTCAGGCAAAGTAGGAAAAAAAAACAGCAAGGCTGACATTTGGAGCAATGGCTAAGGAAGATGAAGCTGAGGGTAAGAACTGGAGTTTTAGTTTCCGTGATAACAAAATAGAGGCACTATGGAGGCACTTATCCGAGATCATGGATTATGTGATGCTTTGAGACTGTGGTCCAGTCAGGCTTTGTCTATTGAAAACATTAGCAAAGATGTTTTTGCTATGGCTCCTCTCCAAGTGGTATGGTTACCTACACAATTTGGCTTACTTCATACGTTCTTTCTCCATTCAATGTCCACAGGCAGGTCACATCCACCCTATATAATGTTTCCTCATGGACAGTTTAGAGCTTCAAGGAATCTCTTTTGGCTCTGCCAGATGTTTACTCTCCCAATTTTCCTCACACCCTCTGTTTGTAATTCAGTTCTTGATTTTCCCACCAGCCCCTTTGGAATCCTCCAGGAGTCTCATGTTCACTTCAACTCAGGGTTAGGGAAGACAATTTTGATTTCCCTTTTGACCACTTTCTGAAACTACAGTTTCATGCTCTGGGAATATTCTTGCTGGAATCTAGATACAGTCTGTTAAGTTAAATCCTCTGGTAGTGTGATCAACTGTCCTGCTTTTCCTGGGACTGAGGAGTTTCTGGGATGCCAGAAGACTTTCTGTGCTAAAACTGGGAAAGTCTTGGGCAAACTGAAACAGTTGATCAACCTAAGTTCCTCTGTCAGGCTTATCTCTATTTCCTAGTACAGTGCCTGCCACATTGTAGCCTTAAATCTTTAAAATAGTATTAACTCTAATTAATTGAACGTCTATGATTTGGCAGGTATTTGTATGCATTATAACATTTTATCTTGATGGTAGATAATAGTCTATTTTTAATTTTTAATTTTTTTTGAAGATGGAGTGTTGCCTGTCGCCCAGTCTGGAGTGCAGTGGCATGATCCCAGCTCACTGCAACTTCTGCCTCCTGGGCTCAAGTGATCCTCCCACCTCAGCCCCCAAGTGGCTGGGATTACAGGCATGCACCACCATGCCCATGCCCAGCTAATTTTTTTTTTTTTTGGTAGAGATAGGGTTTTGCCATGTTGCCTAGGCTAGTCTCAAATTCCTGGCCTTGAAGTGATCCACCCACCTTGGCCTCCTAAAGTGCTGGGGTTACAGACATGAGCCACTGTGCCCAGCCTCTATTCATTTTAGACATAAAAAACTTGAAGCTCAAGTGATTGCCATCTGCCTAAAGGCCACATATCTACTAGCTGGCAGAGTCATGATTTGAACCCAAATATGTCTGATTTCAAACTTGTGCTATTTCCAGAAAGCAACTACGCCATATAACCTTCCATCATCCACCTGCTGAAGCTTTTGCATTAGTGCTGAGCTTTGGGAGCTGTCAGAGACAGGCACCAAGGGAATGAGAAATGTTAATAGAGTCTAGCACTTTGTAAACGCTCAGTAATAGTTACCACCCTTCTGTCTCCAGGGCTCTTTTCCCCAGGGAAGCTTGTTATCTATAAGAAACATGAATTCGTGAGAAAGAGAAAATTCCTAACTATCAGCATGAGTTAGAAACCAGGCATTTGTAGTTACTTTTATTTTTGTGCACATATCATAAAATGTATTGCTTTAACAATGTTAAGCCTTCATGTACTATACTCTTAACAGCTTTTGTAACTAAAATTATGATGCTATAAAAATAAAAGGCAGGATTTTGTTCTATGTGTACTTACAGGTATCTTCCCAGTGAAACCTGCTGCCGTATGTATTTTCTATTGACCATTTCATAACAGCCTGTGACACTTTCTATGACAGAACAGAAAACTCTCCAATCACCCTAAATCCTTTTAATAGCTTAGATATATAATGTAGTGTTGAACTCTTTTAGTAGATTATCATCAGATTAGTTACTCATATGGCAGCTATTATTTTATTGTAATAATTATAAATTGCATTATGATTAATGAATGTGTCACCCTTGCACAGCAGTAACATATTTGCTCTTTGTTTAATTGAATTTAAAAGGAGATTAAAGAAATTATGATATGACAACTACTAGAGATGAAATGGAACTTCAGGTCAGTGCTTCTCTTTTCTGTATATGAACAGCTTCCTTGATATGAACAGTTTATATAGCCAAGGATCACAGTGTATCATATATATAGAGTCACACATCTATCATCAATAAATAATCTGGTACAAGAGGCCTCTCTATCCATTTTTTAAAAAGGGCAATTAAAAAATAACTGAGCTATGGATTTGCAGTAAGTGCTTTTCCTAATATTCTTAAAACTATTCAGTTCAATTTGTCACTGTCTTGTTTCCCTGGTGTGGGAAGTATAGGCAACTTTGCAGTTTGTAGATTACTTGGTTTAGCAGATTAAACCTTAAAATATCTGTCTATATCATAATTGCTAGAATATTCAGTAATGACAGTCTAATGCAAAAATAATTGGTTATAAAAATGCCTTAAGAAATATTTCTATGAATAATCTAAAGGCCAATATTTTATAATGCCGTGTCAAAATAAAAATGACTTTTGCCAGTAGAAATTGAACCGTTTTGTAGTTTCCATTTTTGGAGGAAATGGTAATATTCTTATTTCTGCTGCTAATTATAATGAAGGTATTGGGCAGCCAATGTGAGCACTATGAGTAATAAAACCAATGTGTGATAATCTCAAGACCAATATGATGATCATTGCTTTAAAAAGATTCAATCAATTCATTTGGCATACTTATTACATCTTTTTTTTGGCTTTAAAAATATTCTTATTTAGTTGCCAGTTAGCTAATTAATATTTAAGTCTCTTGGTGACAAAAGAGATTTTTCTCTATCCATGTGTTCTGGCCATTTTCTGATGCTATAACAATACCCAAGGCTGAGTAACCTATGAAGAAAACAGATTTGTTCGGCTCAGAGTTCTGGAGGCTGAGAAGTCCAAGAGTATGGTGCCAGCATCTGGTGAGGGTCATCCTATGGTGCAAGGGTGGAAGACAGAAGTGAGTGCATGGGGCAGAGAGATGAAACATGGCTAACTTGCCGGATATTACAACAAACTCAGTCCCATAATAATAAGTTACTCCAGGGATAACAGCATAAATTCATTCATGAGGGCAGAGCCATCATAACCTAATCACCTCTTAAAAGGTCCCACATCAATTAAATTTCAAAATGAGTTTTGGAGGGGATAAAAATTCAAACCAAAGCACCTTGTATTCTCCATAAAGTCCAGCATAATAACACACCTCCTTGGAACTTGTAAATATATCGATTGCTTGATCTACAGTTTTTGAATGACTGTGTTAAACATATGAAAAGATTACTATTGAAACATGAAAAATAAATTAATGTGACATATCTTAAAGTTAAGGGGTTAAATCAATTATACTTCAAATTTGATAGAAGGAATAATACCCTACTAATCAGCAGGACTTAATGATTCATCCTTGCCATCAATTTGTTGCTGCTGCCACCAGTTAGGAGAGGATCTGTTTCCTGAATTGGATGTGGTTGGCTAAACAAAGGCATCTTACTGACCCCAAATAAAGGTCAGCATTTTGTCATACTCAATAAGCACTATTTCTACTTAAAAGTCTTCCTTGAATTGTTGTCACAGTATTATGATTACTTAGCTATTATTGGTGCTTTAGAATAGTTTCTATGGTTTTTAGGTGGGTGCTACCTTATTTCTAAAATGTAAACAAATATATATTAAGTTACATCTAGTTCTGCCTAAGGAGTTGAGAATATCTGCTGGGAGGGAGGAGTTAAAAAGAGTAAAGGAAAAAAAAAAAAAGGACAGCACTACTCTGTGTGAAAGCACACTCTCTGGGTGACCTTGGCCAAGTGTGAAATGCAAGGTTAGATAAAGAGGTTTCTCCTTTCTACTACATCAGGGAAGGATCTAGAAGTTCTAAACTCAAGTAGATTGCAAAGGTAAACTAATTTCCCGATTAATATGGACACTCTGAAAAATATTCTGTGGCTGTGATAAAGAAGTTAATAGACTTTTGGACCCTCCAATGCTGAGTACTGTAGAAAATGAACCTTCAGAGAGTGTCTTCAACTACAAGCTGAGATTTGATTGATAATGTGCATTTAAAAAGTCTGTCTTTGTAATTGCTTAATACTAAGAAATGCATCATAACTCTATTTCTTAAAGAAAACTTTCTCTGATGGAATTATGTTTCATTAGTTAATATTACTTATATGCATTTGCTTTAATAAAGTGATGTTTGAATACCAAAAGATGTATTTCAATCTCTTTTCTTAAACGACTAAACTCTGCCTCCTTAAAGAGCACAGATGTGAAGCAGTGATTCAAAATAGCAGGCCCGGTGCTTTTGAGGGGTGAATAAGCCTCATTTTAAAGGTTGTCTTTTCCAAACTGAAGATACAACATAGAAGCATGTTGTATGCCTGAATAGAAGCACTGATGATGAATTAAGCAAACTGTTGATTTAGGAACAGAAGGGACAATGTGGGTTCTATTTACTAAGCCTCAGAATCTTTTGAGGCAAACCACATATTACTGAGCAATATCAAACCTTTCAGTTCCTGGCTGTGTATTCATTTATAGCAATATATACTTTGTTATTAAAAGAAATCTGGGAAGGGGCCAAGAAATTTAAAATTCTCTCTAATACACAACTAAAGAAATGTTCTAAAAATCAGGCAAACATAAAATTTTAAAGGAAATTCTAATAGGGTAAATATAATATTGGTTCAGTTAGGAAAATAACTGGGTGCATTGCAGTTCTTTTTTAAAGGAATAGTTTTATTGAGATATAATTTGCCTACCATACAATTTGCCCATTTAAAGTGTACAATTCAATTATATACTTTAATTCAATTGTATACTTAATTCACCCATTTAAAGTATACAATTCAATGTATACATTCAGAGTTGTACAAGCATCACGACAGTTTTAAAATATTTTTATGACCCCCCCAAAAATAACCCATAACTATTAGTAATCATTCTCCATTTTCTCCCAGTGGCCCCAGTTCTATGGAATCACTTATTTACTTCTATCTCTTTGGAAAATATGTGGTCTTTTGTGACTAGTTTCTTTTACTTAGCATAATATTTGAAAAGGTCATTCATGTTGTAACATGTATCCATACTTCATTTATATTGTCAAATATTCCATTATATAAATATACCACATTTTATCTATCTATTCACCAGTTGGTGAACACTTGGGTTGCTTCCATTTTTTGGTTATTAATAATATGAACGTTTGTGTACAAGTTTTTGTGTAGATATTTGTTTTTATTTTGTGGGGATGTATACCTGGAAGTAGAGTTGCTAGGTTATATGATAACTCTATGTTTAACCTTTACAGGAACTGCCAGACTTTTTTTCCAAAATGGCTATACCATTTTGCATTCCAGCTATCTATGTGAGGTCCAACTTTTTTTTTTTTTTTTTTTTTCCAGGTGGTGTCTCACTCTGTTGCCCAGGCTGGAGTGCAGTGATGTAATCTCAACTCACTGCAAACTCTGCCTCCCAGACACAAGTGATCCTCTCACTTGGAGTAGCTGGGACTGGAGTAGCTGAGACTACAGGCATGCACCACCATGCCTGGCTTTTTGTTTGTTTGTTTGTTTTGTTTTTTGCAGAGACAGGGTTTCACCATATTGCCCAGGCTGGTGTTAAACTCTTGAGCTAAAGTAATCCACCCACCTTGGTTTCCCAAGGTGCTGGGATTATAGGTGTGAGCCACTGTACCCAGCCCCAAATCTTGATACTAATACTTATGCTCCTCTAGAGTTCATTGTGGTTGATGTTTGTTTAGATTTTCAGTTGCTTTGCTGGATTATATTCAGTGAAGTCTGTTTCCTTCCAAGTGTGCTGCCTTAGAGGATGTAACCTTATGCATTGCACAGTCACTTGGGATGACAATGACTTTATCAGGGATATCTCTTTTTAAATTGATAGATAAGATTGTATTTATAATGTACATGTTTTGAAGTATATTTACATTGTGGAAGGCTCAAATCTAGTTAATTAAAAAATGTGTCACCTCATATAGTTATATTTTGGTGAAAACAATATCCACTCCATTTGCCTTTTCGAGAACACAATATATCATTAATTACAGTCACCACACTGTACAACAGATCTCTTGAACTTATTCCTCCCATTACTTGTGATTATAAATCATTTGACCAGCATCTTCCCATACTCCCATACACTTTTAACCACCCAGCCTCTTAAAAACACCATTTTTTGACTGTCTTTTCTGCTGGTAACTGGTAAACAGTCTGTGTCCTTTGGTGCCACACTCAGCTGCTAGTCACCACTAGTTGTAGCTAATTGTTTTATTGCTTTCAGCAGTGTCCTGGGTCATAAATTGCTCCACAGTCTGATCCAATTTAATTCTAGCCTCTTTGAAGAGGTACACTCTGAAACTAGACTTTGAGGTTTGTTCTTACAGCTGAAGGGATAGTCTTTGCTGCTATCTCTCTCTGGTTCTCTCTGGGAAACTTCTATGTGTTCTGTGGTTTAGCCTGTTGCTTTCCTGGAGCTACTAGTCTCCCTTTAAGTGCAAAAGAGCAAGTCCTCCTCACCACTATTCCACAGTTGGAGGCAAGGACAGTGACCTGTTTCCAAAGCAATACCCTTTCTCCACAGGTGGGGCACTGTGTGGGGCATGAGCCTCTGGTCTTGGCTTGCCTCTTTAAGCATGGAAACTCTACCTTACTTACAAGCAAGCTGAGACAAGGGCAATCAGGAACCAGTATGCTTGGTCTGATGCACCTGGAGAAGTCTCCACCGATTGAATGAGGGCTGAGTGAAAGAAGGGAACCCCAGGCCTCCCAGCCACTCTTGCCTGGAATAGAGCTTCTGCAAACCAGATACAGGATGAGAAGTACTGGTGGCTTACCCTGCCAGGGGAAATACTATAGCTCTTGACTGAAGGCTAGAGGGAAAGAGGTCCCTGTGTTCTTGGCTGTACCTGCCTAAAATACAGCTTTCATCATGCCGAAGGGCAGGTAATGCCTCAAAATGCCACTGAATCTCACTGTTCGGGGGAGATTTTGTTAAGTGTTTTCTATTTCCTACATGCCTTTAGGATAATAGACACTTTAAACCTTTTCTCCCCCCCAGCAATTTTCACCAGTTATTATTTCACTGGCAACAGAGTTCACAGGCTCCTCTTGTTGCCATTCCTGAGACGTCTCTTATCTGGGCTTTCTTAAGAAGAACGTATAGACTGTGTATAGGTTAATTTGGTTAAGACAAAAAATTCTAACAAAGTACACAGAACAAGAGTAGAACGCCTACAAAGAAGTCCGTTTTATGTCACACTTCTTGCAACAGAAACCAGGTTGGAAATGTTAATGAAATACTATCAAAGCAAGGAAGTGAGAAAAATAGAACCAGCTATTATAACTTCTGTGTGTTGTATCAAACCCCTATCAACTCCAATGGGGACACACCAGGTTCAAGAGGCTGAAGAAGAGATCCAGAGCTGGCAAACAAGATATCTTATTGGGGGGAATTTATATACAAGGGAGAGAATCCAGTGGCAGTGGGCTGGACAGGGAAACTGCAACTGCTTGCAAAAGGCATAGAGTTTATATAACATTTTCACTTATCATCCTTTCCCTAACAACCCCCACCTGGCAACCTTCATTCAACCCAAACTCAGGACCTTGATGCCCTGTATCTCCTGTGTTTCACAAGCTGGAGGCTCAGATGTTCCTCATAGACAAGCAATGAATCTCCAGGTTGGCCACTCCCAGATTCCTTAGCTCCAAATACACATTCACGTGCATCTCCTATACAGGGTCATTCTCAGGGTATGCTTAAGTTGTTGCTATCAGGTGCGTTTACAACACACGGTGGGATAAAAGTACAGGCCCAGCTTAGCTGGAGTTTCTTGTGCTCAGGGTCTCATAGTCTGCAATTGGGTGTTAGCTAAGCTGCATTCTCATCAGATCCTTAAATGAAAAAAGTTCTACTTCTAAGCTCTCTTTGGTCTTTGCAGAATTTACCTCCTTGCAGCTGTAGAACTGAGGGCCCCATTTTATCGCTCACTGTTAGCTGGGGCCTGCTTTCAGCTACTAGAGACCTCATACATTTCCTTGCTATGGGAGCTTCCTCCTAGGCCCTCTCACAACATGACAGCTTATCTTAAGGCCACCAGGAGAATTTCCTTCTTAAGTTTTGTAAGTCAGAGTCTTATATAATATTACATACTGGTAGGAGCATCACCTGCTAAAGATAAAGTATCACCTTTGCTATATAAAGTAACCTAATGATGGGTATGACATCCCATCACCTTTGTCATAATCTACTGTTTAGAAGTCTGTACAAGTCCCACCTGCTCTCAGAAGATTATATAAGGGCATGACCCATTGTGGGGGAGAGGGCACCAAATCTTTTTATACTAAGACAATTTTAAAAGAATATTTAATAAATGCCAATATTCACGGTTTTTATTTAATTTCAGAATAGTCAGCGGTGGCTTACTGCTTGAACAATCATTTCACGGGGAAGAGCTTGCTGAGCATTTTTCTATCTTTCCTGATGCAGAATCTCTTCTCTCAAGGCAGTGCCCCAACTTTTATCTATTTGCTCTGTAGATGCTGATGAGAATCACAACATCAAATTACAATATACATTATTTTCTATTTCTCCTTTACATTCCAAGGCTTCTTCCTCCAAGGGGTTGGGTGCATTCTTGAAAACATTTAGTTCTAAACCCAATTCTTAAAAAAGTAGAAGAGGAACTTGAAGAGAAAAAGTATGAAGAAGCGGGACTGGGTTAGCCAAGGGGAAGATTTCAGGAGACAGAGGCACTCTGAGATAAAGGAGGGAAACAGGAACAGCAAGGGGGGAATAAAAGGGTAAAGTTTGTAATCTTGTTTATAGTTAGTAGCAAATCAAAAAAGAAATAAAGGCAGCCTAGTTACTTACTCGCACACCTATTTTTTAATCTCCAGCTAATCAGTTAATTAAAAGTTAATATTAGAAGCTGTGAGAAACATTCATGGCTAAAGCATTACTCAAGATTAGCACAATGAGTTTCATTCTGTAGTCAGCGGCGACTCCAACTAAAATTAAGGCAGCCAGTGACTTATCAACATGACACAAAAAGGCTACTTCTGTGTACTGATTTTTAAAAAAAATTGTTCTGTCTTTCCACATGGTTCTAGTACTCGGTGTAAAGCAAGTATATGTCACCATAGAAGCTGCTGTTGGCTTTGATTATTTCCAGAAGCTGATTGATGATGGTCTTCCTAAGCAAGCAGAAGTTACCAATAAAATTGACTCTAATGGGTGCGCAGGGTATTGTTATTACACAGCTGCAGACAATAAGCCAAGAGTGGAACAGCTGATGTACATCTTGAGATCAAGATAAGAGGTGGTGCTTGGAGCTATACATTAGTAGAAATTACAAAGTATTTATAGTACTTATTGTATTCATAGTGCATTAGTTGAATTTGCAAGAGTTTAGCATTAAGAGAGCCATGGAATGTTGAGTGAAGGCTGAAACTCTTAACTCTAGACTAACCTTGTTTTTACCAGTCACTAACATGAGTGTGAATTATCGAAAAATCTGCTCCTAGTAGTCATCTACTTAATCCTTTTGTTGATTTTTTTTTTCTTTGCTGTTAGGATAAATTTCCAAAGTCTTACCTGACCCATAAGGCCTTTCATTATTTTGCTCCAGCCCACCTTTCCAGTCTTGTTTGAGGAACTCCAACCTTCCTGGATATCATTATTTTCCTTCAAAGTATCTGTTTTATTCTTGCTTTACGTTTTTCACACATGCAGCTCCCTCCATTACTAATACTCCTCCTTTGCCTTTCTCTTATTGACCCTACTCATTGTTAATGTCTCAGGTTAAATGTCTCCCTGATGAAGGTCTTTATTTATCCTCACAATAACATTAGTCTGTTATATGCTCTTAGAAATTCTTTTACCTCCTATGGTCCATGGCACCTACAATATTAATCAGGATGTATTTATTTTCTACCTTCTCTGCTAGACTGCAAGCTCCATGCAGGCATGTCACTGCTGTGTCCACAGACCCTATGTCAGTGCTGGTTACCCAGCAGGCTCCTTTGTATGTACTACTCAGGCCTAGTGATGAAGAGCAAGACTTTGGAGTCAAAAACAGCCAACCGCTGGTAGAATATGAAGTGAGACTGTGGGCGAGTCACTGAACCGTATTTTTCTTCCATGTGAAAAGGAATGACATCTTCCTTGCATAGTTTTCTGGGAATTAAATGAGATTATGCACATGAATCTTTAGAAGCAACCTAAAAACCATGGTTGATGAAGCACATATAATCTGGATGTAGCCTTTACATGGTATGAAACTCATTATTTTCCTTTGTTCTTATTCTGTTTATGAAATATTTTACCTGTCCCAGAGTCCTGAGAAACAGCATGTTTCACAATCTGCATCACCAATTTGATTTTTTTTTTTTACAGTTTTGGTTTGTGTCTGAGTTTTTTTTCTCTCTGGGTCATCAGGCTTTATATTGGGTAATTGGGGGTCATGGGACTTACAGCAACATCCTTCAGTTACATGTGGTCATACCTGCCACATGGTAATCACTTCATAAAGGTTTGATCTCTTATGTTGTCCTTATGTCCTTGTGCCATAGGAAAAAAAATGTTCGCCCATGTGGTTATTATGTCTCTTTCCTTTTTTTTCCTTTATGAGATTGACAGCTAACTGTTAGGAGTGCAATAAAAGACACAAAGAAGGTTCAAGAAACCACATAGATGAATTAGCCTTTAGTGAAGACTGTTTAGCGCATTGCAGGAACTGTGAAAATGTAGGAATACAACAGGGTCACCATGTGGATCTCATTGGGACATCACTTTTTTTAATTGACTCATTTTTATCTAGGTAATGTTGCTGTTAAAGACAGCAGGAGCTGAGATTTAGTTAGCCAGGTATGTACTAAATATTTTTCATGTATTAATGTTTGCAACAACATTTTGGAATAGAAATTCTTAACAATCTTTAGTAACAAGGCACAAAAAGGTAAAACAAGTTGCCCAAGGTCGCATGATATAACGGAGCTGACCTTTAAAGTTTTAACAACTATGCCACTTAGCAAAATTCTGGAAGTACATTTCTTAGGTTTTAGCATGAACAAGACCCACCTGGGAAGCATTGTTTTTCAAATGCAGTTTCCCTGAACCTACTACGGGAGATTCAGATTTAGTAGCTAGGGTTGGGGCTTAGAACTCTGTATTTTTAACCCATAATTCTAATGCAGGTATTCCACAGGCCACTTTGAGAAACATGTATCTACATATCCTTAAAGAAAAGGTACTCCTTCAAGTTCTTCTAAAAGGTAAAATGTAGGACTGAAAGCTTAATTTTCTAGATATAAAATAACTTCTATGTGCAAAACCATTTTTATCTTGATGCAATCAAAAATATTAACCAGATTAACTATTACTACATTCAAAATAAGGGGCTCTGGAATAAATGATTACCATAAGTATGTGCACTGTTGGGATAAGATTGCTCTTAGATTCTAGAAATCAATGCTTTAATCTATAGTATATTGTGATTTGGGTCCCTTAGACAAACTTCACCTTCCTGCATGTATTTGATTCATACTACATAGCTCTCTTTATGTCCTCTGGGTTGCAAAGGAGAAAAAAAAACTTGCAAAGAAAAACTGATAAAATATACTTGGTTAATTTGGATGAGGGAAATCTAAGGCCTCCTATAAAATAAGCCTGCTGTCTGAATTATTCAAATAATTCCCTTTGCTCACTTTGAGAAAATAGGATGAGTCTGGAATGACTTGTTTGTGGTTGGTTGTGCTATGCCCCAGTACATTGTTTCTTTTTTTAACCTGTTTTTTGTATTTCTTCCTAAAAACTAAATTCTCTAGCCAGACAGAAATATAGTACCTGTCTTGGCTTCAGGCTTGCTTTTGCCAAGTTGCAGTTGGTGAATCCACGATCAGATTCTCCCGAGGCCAATCAAACAGGGCAATCCGCCTGCCCAGACTGACCCAATTAAGTTTAATTAGTTGTTTTTTAATCTTCAAATTTCCTAGCCAGGTGGATTTTATGGTTTTTATTAAACAACGAAGAAGAGCTGAATCTTTGGAATTAGTTGGCCTCTCAGGTGCTTTCTCTTGGTAATAAAACTCCAGGAAATCTTCAAATCTTTATAAGGAAGTCAAATGATACTAAAAGACATTTGGCTCTGTTTCTTTCAGGCTCTTTTAAAAGGAAAGTATTCCTGTCTTAGTTTGAAGAAATATCCATCTCATCTATAATTCCTGACCAAAATTGTGTCACACTGTTGAACCTTACCTCATCTCATCACTCCTCAATGCCTTTTCAACTTTTCCTATTAGTTGGAAGTCAGTTGGATGAGTTAGAGTATTGGCTCTGAAGGGGAGTTTCAAGAAAGTTGTGAGGGATCTAGAAAGAAAGCAGAATTAAAGCAAGCCAAGAGGTGAATGAAATGAAGAATAGAATTTCTAGCAGAATATAAGTGAAAATTATGATTAATAATGGAGAAATAAAAGGATTGTTAAAGTGGCTATGTTGAGGTCATTTAATATTAAACCTTTTTTTAGCCAAAAATTTTGTACAGATTTTACCAATATTTGGTGCCAGGATATTTAGAAAATTGTTTATCTTTCTCAGTTCTTAACAATTCTGTGAAGTAATTAGAGGTATTTTTAATCTTTAAATTTCCTAGCTAGGCAAATTTTACGGTTTTTATCAAACAGTGAAGAGTTGAATCTTTGGAATTAGCCGGTAGACACCTAATTGTTTATTGCTATCAAAGGATACCTATGATTTTACCTTCCTTTCACTCTCCTGCTAATCCTTCCTTCCCTTTCTCTTCCTCATGTTCATATTCCTTGTTGCCTCCTCATTTATTACTTCTCTTCTCCCTTTATCTTTCTTCTCTCTCTTTCCTATGCTAATCTTCTTCCTCCTCTTTATAGCTTGCTCTCCCATTTTCCTATTGTTTAACTCTGTGCTTCTCAAACAGTATTCCACTGCACATTGTGGTCCCCTGGACAGATTGTTAAAACACTGATTGCTGGCCTCTGGGGTACCCCCAGAGTATCTGATTCAGTAGGCCTAGGTTAGGGATTGAGAATTTGTATTTCTAACAGTTTCCCAGGCAATGCTGCTTCTGCTGGTGTAAGGGTCATACTTTAAGAACGACTTATTTAACTCATCTGATGTCCCGTTCTCTGCTTCCAAAGTAAAATCAATAAAACTTTAGATGAATCTTAGAATTCATTTGGAAAATTGTCTGTACTTTCCCAGGTAATTTTTATTGTCATTCCATGTAATAAAAATTGGTGTTAGATTTTTTGATAGCTTTTCTGATATAATACTATAATATTAATACCATCAATCAGAATTACCTTCAATACGGAAAAAACTGAAGCTCCTAAATTGGAGTAATCCTTGAGCTGTATGTGATATTGGCACGGTGAGTTATGGAGGCAAGAAAATTAGAAATGCCAAAGGATTGCAAAGTTTTCCACCTGATTAAAACAACTTCTAATTTTATGTTTAAGATAATTTTCTTTGCTTCCTAATTATAATGAAAAAAAGAGTCCATCATGTATAACTTTATGAAACTTTTTGGACCATCATAATAGCCTGTAGTCAAACTATTCTTTTCACAATTATCCTTCCCATTTTTGGTATAATCAAAGGGGAAATGTAGCCCAACCTCTTTCTTTTATTCACTTCTTCAATCAATACACGTTGAGCACCTGTAACTGTGCACCGTGCATGAATTGTTTTTCTTTGCTTCTTCTATCTCTTGCATTGGCCCTGAAACAAATTAAACGTGATTTAGTTACCATATTTTTGGGAAGAGATGTTAAGAATTAAAAGGATACTTTCCCAGTTTCTAGGCGAGAAACCAGTCTTTGTCAAGTGTCACTGTACTGGCGTCTTATACTGATGACAGAGTAATTGTTAAGGCTGGGGGCATACTGAACATTGATAGAGTGGCATTGCTGGGAACACTTCTTAACCATAAATTTGAAGATAAATTGATCAGGAGTATTTGATTACTCCCTCCACCTAGAAAAATGCCTCACTTGCCCATGACAAAGCCTCTTTCGGATACTCCTCTGATCTCATTGGCAGCTGTTTCTTCTGTTTCCTTTGCTGAATTTTCCTCCCCAATCCCTGAACAGTGAAATTCCTCACTGCCCAGTACTCAGATTTCTTTTCTACTAATACTCCCTAAATGATCTTATCCAGCCTGTATCTTGAAATTATTTGCATGTGAGTGTATATACACACACACGTGTACACACTATACACTACCATGTGTATATATAAAAAGATATAAATTTGGAATGCAGTAGTATATGTGTGTATAATACAGTTTCTAAAGGGAAACAAAGACATTTCTGAACGTAATACCTAAGTGACACATTTTACCCGTGTAACAAACCTGCATATGTACCCCCTGAACCTTAAATAAAAGTTGAAATAAGTGCTCTTCCATTAGGCCTTACTAGATATCACCTCTCTCGTTTCTTCTCCCTTCCTTTACATGCTTGGTTAGAAAATTGCCTTATTTTCTTTCTAAATGTCCTATGTGTGTCTTTATCATTTCATTCAACACAATGAAGATCACTGTGTCTGTGAATTTTTTAGGAGTGGGAGCTGGGTCTTGATCTTCCATGTATCTCCAGAGCCATACCCAGTGCCTGAATAGAATTGATATCAGAAACTCATATGATGTCAGATATTTTTGTCTACTCTTCCCCAGCTCTGTGCTCTGTTTGTATACTCTCATGCCATAGAAACTGTCTCCACGTGATAGGAGAGTTTAAGGGGTTGTGATAAATGCTATACTTATTAAAATTAAACAGCCCCAAAGGATGTAGGCTTCTATATATAAAGTCTCCATTAAGGACACGAATTGGTCCAACTTAAAGTCTGTGCTTTTGCTAGGAAAACTGCCTTGTGGGGGAAGGGACTACTGTAATGGGCCGGGTGTGGGTGAAGTGGCCATTTGCTAGGGTGAGTTGGTAGTTGTATTATAGTTAGGATTAGTGGTAACAGATCCCAATTACAATAGCAGCTTAAGCAATATAGAAGTCTAAGGAGCACTTCTGCTTCATAAAAGTTTTAGGGACTCAAGTTTGTTTTGTTATGATGTAAGAAGTCTCGAGATCCATTTCAAGATCACCTCATACTCTAATGTTCCTGCTTTAGCTCCTACTTTCATATTTATATTCCAGCTATCAGGAAAGAAATTCCATAGATATAAAGGCAATGGACTTTTTGTTAAGTCTTTTCAAGAGGATTTCAGAAGGTGTCTCATGAAGCTTTATTTCATCTACCAAAACATAGAGGATAATTGAAAGAAAGAGTGGGAAATACAGTGTTTATTTGGTTGGCTGTTATTTCACTGTGTTATTACACAAGTAGAGGAAAACATATGTTGGGGAACAATGAACAGCTCTTGCTGCTATAGTGTAGTATGACTGCTAGTTCCATCACCACCTGGGAAGATAGCTGCAGATGTCTACTAAAAATAGACATTCCAGCTAAAGCCTAAAGAAGGCTAGGAAAGCCCCCTCAATGATTAATATTGTGAAATTAATAGACTTTCATTTCTCAGCCTCACAATGAGTCTTGTCTTTTTTTATTATAAAATCTATTCACTTACGTAATCCACATTGTTCTACATAAGAAAGATTTTAAAATGAGAGTTGTCTACTGATAAGAAATTTAAAATATAAACAGTGTTGTAATATTCTCTCAATTCTTGAACTAATAACTATCTTTCCAAAGTAGATCCTATTATTTTGAACCTTCATATTAATTTTAGGCTCTGATGCAATCATTAGTTTATCCGCAAATGAAATTGTAAGAATCTATCTTTGTTCTGATGAATGATTAACAGGTACTTTTATGTTCAACATAGATTTAAAAAACCTGATATTTCTTTAAAAAAAAGGTGGGTGGTAAAATGAACATTTCTCTTGTCTAATACCTGATTCAGGCTTCTAATTGTGGAAGTGGATGTTTGTCATTTTTAAAAAATGGCCTGACATCCATTCTTTTGCTAATAGAATCCCAAATTTGACAGGGGAATTCCTTGTCTTCTGTTTGTATACAGTCTACTGCAATTATTACTTAAGAGGTTGTAGCCCTTCTAACCCTGAGACTAAGCTAGGTTTATGAGACTTCTCTCCCTTGAATTTGAATGTTGTGTCAAGTGAAATAATGACAGAAAACATCTGGAGTTCATTCTTTTGAGAAGAGATTATGGGGGACTGACTGCTCCCTAGGTAATGAACAAATCTGGTTTCTGCCAATTCCTAAGCCTCATTTATCTAGCTTTTCTGGGGGGCAAGGGAGTCTTCTGCTATACGTTGAATTGTTTACAGATTTTTCTTAATGTATCCATAGTTGGTTTTGTTGCTTGCATCCAAACAATGGTCATAGACACTGCTGGACTGTGTAGTTATGCTCAGCCTCTCTACCAAGCTCTGGAGAAGAACCTCTGTGCTGAATTTATAAATATAGCCTGAGGAAGAAAGCAATATCTTATTCTCTTCTACTGTAACCTTTTCCCACTGCTATGAAATTCCCTAGATGCTAAAGAGGGGAAGAAAGTATCACTCCAAATTCCTTATTGCCAATTTGTAAATGGCACTTGGTCTCTTGTCTTAATCTTCATACAAGTTTGTTTGGAGTTTCACTATCAGTTCTCAGTCACTTTTTTTTCCTTTTTTTCCGTTTTAATCATGATATAGAAAGAATAATATCTTTCAGCTTCATAGAGGTATGATGAAAAGCATTTAATGAGCTAGCATTTCCTCAGGTTCAAATGAATCAGTAATGAAGCAGTCTACTCCACTGAATCTAATTACATTTAATTCATTAGTGCTTTTATTTTAATTTTTTTCATTCATGTAGATTGTACAATTATAAGAACTGCCTTTGTATGCAGTGTTTTGGATACATCTTTATTACAGTCCACAAATAATTGAAAAATAGAAAACAAAAGGTAAAATAAGTCATTGGGTAGCCATTATGATATAAAAAAAGGTTTATTTTGGGATTTTTTGAACTAAGACCCATCCATCAACAAGTAAGTTTTTTTGTTTGTTTGTTTTTGAGACGGAGTCTTGCTCTGTCGCCAGGCTGGGGTGCAGTGGGGCGATCTCAGTTCACTGAAACCTCCGCCTCCCAGGTTCAAGTGATTCCCCTGCCTCAGCCTCCTGAGTAGCTGGGACTACAGGCATGCATCACCATGCCTGGCTAATTATTTTGTATTTTCGTAGAGATGGGGTTTCACTGTGTTGGCCAGAATGGTCTCAATCTCCTGACCTCGTGATCCACCCACCTTGGCCTCCCAAAGTTCTGGGATTACAGGCATGAGCCACCATGCCTGGCCAACAAGTAAGTTTTATATGAGGAATGTGGAAGCTCAGCTCTGCAGGGAAGGTGGGGAGAAGGTATTTAAGAGAAATGTAAAACTGTGGTATTTATCCCCATGGAATCTTGCAGTCTCATTAAAGAGAGTAAAAATTAAGTGTTCCTAGACGTTGACCATATTCCCCCCTGAAATAAAAGAAGACTTAGTCAAATTTAGCCAAACACGTTGGCTTGGCTTTTTAAAAAGTAGTTGACTTGGTGTCTGTATTTGTTGCTATTGTTTTTGGTTTAGCTTTATTTAATCTTTGACACATATTGGCTTGAAAGTCTGTTCATTTCACCCTCTCCCCATACTGCAGACAGTAGATATGCCCTTCATGGAGCTAGATGTCATAGTGCTAAAAGATGTATATGACTTCACAAAATCTTAAAAGGATCCACTGACTTTGAGATGCATGTTGGCATCATGGGGTTATGTGATAACATTTCAAAGTGTAACTCAAAGGAATAAACTTTTACAAGTTTATTTAGACCATATCTGTCCACATCATATGTAAGATCATTCATAATAATCTTTTCACAGTTTAACCCCCTCTGATCATCCTAACAGTAGCCATTTCATTATAACGGGTGAGATCCTTGATTAGACAATAAGAGAAGTAGAAGAGCAAGTCAACAATTAAAACTCTGTCTCCATTTCAGAGTTATTTGTCTTTAAGGTTTAACAAGGCATCTTATCCTTTTTACATGTGCCCTTCAAATATGAAAGAACACCACTTAATCAGGACTTGATAATCCTGTATTGATTAAGGTGCCCCTGTTAAAATGCTGCTCCGAGGCATACTGTCCTTTCTAACTGTCAGAAGCATTTTGATAAGGTAGACACAAAAATCATCAATCAGAATGAGTTCTCTTACTAGTAATAGAAAGCCCAACTCAAACCAGCTTATATAATAAGCAATGTGCACAGAAATGTCATCAGTGGCACAGGTTTGATGCAGAAATTTATGATATCATCAGGGCTTTGGATGATCTTATTTCCTGGGGGAGAAAAAGAACTTCCCTATCTCAAACCATTAAACAAAATCTCTGAGATTCACTGTTATTAGATCCAGTTATTTCATGTGCTTGCCCCTGAACTAATAACTGTAGCAAGGGGAATTGGATCACCTTTCTGAAGCTTGAGTGGTTCTATCAGCCTGGCTATTTCATAACTGTGGAGAATAGGATGGATACTGGGGAAGAATCCCAATATTTGTGGTGTTTAGGTTACATCAAGGCTACATAAAGTCATCTCAACTCTATATAGTAATAGGCCAATCATAAAACCTACTTAAAAATCCTAGGATAAAATAGAACTGCAAGTTTTCACTGGATGCCTTTAAACACAGGTGGTGGAGGCTCATAAGATTTTAGCAAGGTAAATTGATCAACATAGAAAATATTATCTATGGGAACAAATGGATAAGGATTATTGGTGGTGGCAGAGATAATTAATAATTCCCAGTATTCTCTCCTCATTTTTAAAATAGAATACTGCATATTATAGTTGGTTATGGACACCTGGATGGAGGTTATACTTCCCAGGCTTCTTTGGCAATTAGGCATGACCTGTAACAGGTAGAATAAATGTTTTGGTGAGGGGTGGGAGTGAAGTGGGAAGTGAATAGAAATGATGTATACAATTTCTCTTTACCTTTTATTTTTCATAAGAAAGCTTATTGTCTTCTACTCTTTTTAATCTCTCCCTGATAGCTGGGAAATGGTGGTAACAAATAGCCACGGTCCCAGAGCTGAAAGCCAGGTGTTGAGGATGGCAGAGCCACCCAACATGCTGAGGCTACTCATATTTGGATAGTTATATGTAATAAAAATAAACTTCTATTTTATTGAATTGTTTAATTTTTGGCTCTTGTTGTTATAGCACTTCACTCAAACCTAAGTGATATACCAATTAAAAATGTAAGGCAGGACTGAAATGTTCATTGCTTTCATTTATCCTTCTGTCTGGGAGTCTGGTATAGCTTGGCCCAGTTCTGTTTCAATAGTTTCTTTTCAAGTTTCCTTAGAGTATAGATTATTTGGTAGCTGGGACTAACATTCCCTATTTCTTGGATCTGTTCAGAATAAACAGAATGCAGGCATGCCATTAAATCACTGCTCTCTGCGTTATGGCCACTTAAGTCCATGTTAGGCATCTGATCTCTGCTAAGACTGATCAATATTTTCTCCTGGAAATTAGAATTTGGACAAGAGAAAGGCAAAGGCTGTGAGTAGTTCTTGTTGAATCATTTTACTGGCAGTAAACCAGATGAAGACACAAGAACTCCACACTTGAGGTAACAGAGCTCCACTTCTTCATGCTTTTCTTGAGGTCTGGTTGTTCAAATATCTTCCTTGCCTTTAGTAGTATATTCCTGTATGCTCACACTCATGTATTTATTTTTTAATGAAGTTTTCATTTTGTAATGATTTTAGATTCATCAAAAAATTGCAAAGATAGCACAGAGTTTTCATATACCTCACACTCAGTTTCCCTGATTAACATATATTAGTATCATGCATTTATAATATTAGAAATAATGAAGCAATATTGAAACACTATTATTAACTAAAGTCAATATTTTATTCAGATTTTCTTAGGTTTTGCCTAATATTCTTTTTCTGTTCCAGAATCCCATCCAGGACACCAGGTTATATTTGCTCATCGGCTTCCTTGTTTCTGACAGTTTCTCAGTCGGTCCTTGTTTTTGATTACCTTGGCAGTCTTGAAGAGTACTGGCCAAAGATTTTGTAGACTATTCCACAATTATTTCCTAATGTTTTTCTCATGGTTAGACTGAGTTTACATGTTTTTGAAAGGAAGACCAGAAAAAGAAAGTATTCTATCACATCATATCAAGGCTATACACTATCCAGGTGGCATATTTTTATCGATATTAACCTTAATTGCCTGGTTGAGATACTGTTTGTCAGATTGCTTATGTATAAGTTTACACTTTTACCTCCTCCTTTTTATAATGTAATCATTGGAAGGAAATCACTATGCACAGCCTACACTTAAGGTTTAGGGAGTTATGTTTCATCTCCTTTAGAACTGAGTATCCACATACATTATTTGAAATTCTTCATGAGAGATTTTTCTCTTATTCCCCGTTTATGTACTCAACATTCATGTAACTATGGTTCATTGGCATTTACTTTATACTTTGGGTTAGAATCCCATGAAACTTAATTTTGTTGCCCAAATTGTTCCTGTGGCATGGCTACTTTGTCCATTTGACATGTCCTCATTACTACGGACTGAACTGTGTAGCCCCCACCTCTCCAGTTCATAAGTTGAAACCCTAACCTCCAATGTGATGGTATTTGGAGATGTGGCCTTTCAGGTAATTAGGCTTAGATGAAGTCATGAGCATGGAGCCCTCATAAAGTGATAGTGCCCTTATAAGCAGAGGCAACAGAAAGCTTGTTCTCCGTCTCTTTCTGCTCCTGTGAGGGCATAGTGAAAAGGTGGCCATCTTCAAGCCAGAGAGTCCTCACCAGAACACACAATGCTGGCACCCTGATCTCAGACTTCCAGCCTCCAGAACTGTAAGAAATAAATTTCTGTTGTTTAAGCCACCAGGTCCTTGACATTTTGTTATGGCAGCCCAAGCTAATGAGTACATCTGTCATTGCAGTGTTGCTTTGTTTTGTTTTGGTTTTGTTTTAAACCACTTCCTTACTTTCTGGCACTGTAAGATATTTCAGGTTCATGTTGTACATTTCCTGCTCCAGTCCTAGAATCAGCCATTTCTCTAAAGAGCACTTGTTCTTTTTATTATTATTATCATTATTAAGGAATAGTATTAGAAGCCAACATTGGGTATTAGGTATGCTCGTTGCTAATGGAGTGTTATTGCTTTCAGGCCCTCTAAGCTGGCAGAGCAAAGAAATAGATGTATACATAATAACCCTTGTATATACTAACATGCATATACACCTATCTATAAATATTTTATATGCAATCATCTGTATCTATATTAAACAAAACATAAGTTCATACTCATGTCTACACCACAAACACATTACCACGTGAATTATTCTATCATGTTTCCCTTGCTTATCTTTAAGCTCCCACTTGAACAGTGAAAAACATGGCTCTCTCATCTACTGAAATTCATTTACTTGTTTAACTCCATTATACATGTATAGCAGCATCAGAATTGTTAACCCATCTGCCTGTGGAAAATATCTTTATCAACTAGAGTACAGTGCTTATGTGAAGCTTATGTTGCCTTTTATAGACATTGCTTGTTTCCAAAGTTCTTTGTGTCGCCACCTTTCTCTCCCAGGTGTTTTAATGAGGTTGCTCCAAGTATTTGTAATGTAGTTAGATCACTCTTTCCCAATCTGCATTATTTCTGGGATTCTATAACATCTAACTTATTTTTTAATATTGCTAAAGCCAGCTTGCATTAATTTCTGTTATTTGTAGCCAATCCAATTTAAACATTTTACGATAAAATCTATAAGGGTAGAACTTGCAAAGTGGGAAGGTCCACATCCAGCCCAAAAGATACCTTTGTGTAAATTAGAAAAAGACCCCCCTGAACTTAAGACAGTTTATTTCCTTCTGCCAGAAAATTGCCATAATAAACTACAAATAGCAAAGACCATGACATTGACGGTGTACTTTGCATGTTTTGCCTGACATGCCTGACATTATGATGTGACCCTGTTTCATTTATCAGACACTAAACAAAAAAGTGAGTGGACTTTTTTTTTTTTAGCAACAATGTACAATTTTTCCAGTGTAGACATGAAAGCAGTGTGCATCTGAGGGCAATAGGGGAGACCTGTGACAAAGAACAGCTACAGAAATGAAGATTCTGAGAAGTTCCACTGTCCCTGGCAGGGCTTTCAGAACAGTGAAGAACAAAAACAATCAAACCAGCCCCATAGGATTCCAGACCATGCCAAGAACCAAGGTAGAAGCTTGCATTAGAGGAGTTAGGACAAAAAGAGGAATGGTGAAACCCAAGAATAAGTTCAAAGTAGAACTAACATGAAGGTTTAATGAAAGCTAGGCCTAGAGCACTTTAAATTTCCCATAACAAAGCAATGTTAACTTATCAACATCTATTTTACTAATGTGTCTTCTTCCATTTACTCAATTTTTAAATTAATTGCCAGTATATTAAGAAACCAGTAGATTGCATATGAAAATGCATATTTCTGTTTTCTGTCAAGCAGTTGGAAGATCTGACCACATGGGCCTATATTGCCACCTGATAACAGGCTGGAACAGAGTTGGGTCTCCCCCTTTGGAAGCCTATGGGCTATCTGGTTTGTCAGCAACCCTATCATTCATGCTTCTTAGCTCTGAATTTCTGAGTTTGCAGTCACTGCTTCAGAGCCTGCATCTGGGAGTTACCTAGCCTCAAGTATGAAAATTTAAGGGTCTCAGAACCAAGGAATCCGGTAGATCATTATATCCGTACCCTCAGCTTGGCACTTTAAAGCAGAGTATGAGAATAGTTGCATGAGGGTGAATTAGTGACTCTACATACCCTATGGTTCTGAGTATTGCATTTTCATGACCATATACTTTATCACTAATTATACCTCAGTCTCTTTGAGTATCTACTATTTTCTAGCTTATATAATTAAGGTAAGCTAAAATATCTATATATCCTTGTTTGTTTACTTTTTTATGGTAAACACATATCTTACAGGGATCCCACTGAGCTTGTAAGAAGTTCCATCTTGTTTGTGTTGGTTCCAAGTCCTTCCAGTTTTAGTCTTTGTGTTTTTGAATCATTCAACTATCATAACTGCGCTGATCCCACCAAATGCAGTAGGCATTTATTTTCTCCCTTTTTAAGGCTTCACTCAAATTCATTGATAAGAAATATTGATCAATACAGAGAAACACCTACAGAGTGCGCTCAAAGATCTAGAATGCTCCAAGTTGAAGAAGCTCTGTCACAAGGAAAACTATTCATATTGGCATCACTTTTCCCAGTTAGCTCATGATGGCCATTAGTAGCCCCACTTTCTATTCTAAGTACTCAAATCCATTTTTAATAACCTATTCTAAACTTTGGGAGGGGAACAATGCCAATTTAAACATTTGGTGCAAGCAGAATTTAATAATCTCCTCTTTTTGAAAACCAAAATATTTGACTGTGTTAGTGTTATAATCCCTTTTTCAGAGGTTTCCATAATTTGAAGATTCAAATAACAATTTACTCACCTCATCTACAAGAACTTATGTCTCTTGGATTTTATCTTGCCAGGAAAAAGCTAAATATCTTCTTATCTACATTGTATTTAATTTTAGTTATCAGTTAATTATGCTTCTTCTTACTCTTTCAATTTTGAAATTAAAGGATTTTAATCAAGATTTTAATAATTTTGCTTCCTCATATCAATATATTATCTTTCATAAGCAGTCTTAAAACTTCCTATGTTTTTCAATGCAAAGGTTATTATTCACTCATCTTATAAAATAATTTCACGTGGATGTTTCATGACACAACATTTGATTTTGAATACTCCTTTTGGAGCACCAGCAGAATGGAAAAGGAAAAATTATGCAAGATATGTACTCTTTAATAACTAAAATGTTTAATCTGTGTTATTTCTTTATATGGACCAATGAAATCTGAGGCGTATTTGCTCACCTATGTATGCATCACCACAGTTCTTTCAATTTCCCTTTTGATGCTATGCCTTGTATCTGCTTGGGGACTTACAAAACATTTCTTTAAATTTCAATTTAACAATATGTTGATTAGTCAGCAAATACCCTATCTAACATATTATCCTTAGTTCTTTTTAGTCTTCCTGTCACTTTGTAAAATTCTCCACTCTGTTATAAAATTGATTAAAATTATATGATTATTAATATTAACAATATAATACCAAGACTTTTGAATCTTGACTCAGTTTTTTGTTTCTCACACACACACACACACACACACACACACACAGAGAGAGAGGTTCATGACAAGCCCTCTTTTGGACTTAGCTAGCTAAATAGAGGGTCACTGCTCTTTCTTCCTTTCAGTCCTGTACTACCTCCTACTGGTTATAAGGATATTAAAGTGGTGTTTATTAAACCTTTAAGGACCATTTGAGAATCTGATGGAGGCTATAAGGGTCTCAGAACAATGCACCCAGATTAATCAGGATATCACGTGTATATGGAGGGAGTAAGATCTGGGGACTTTTAACATAGTGTTTGTGGACCCTAGATTCAATAGTCTCACACAGAAGTGACAACCCAGGGTTTTTTTGGTTGTTGTTATGTTTTTGGAGGCATTTTTCACTCTTCTGAGATTGAAGAACACACAGGTTGTTTGATGGGTAAGTGTTTTTTCACCTTGCTCTGCCTCAGCAGAACAGCAGTCTGCTTCTCCCAGTGGTTACCAGAAACAATAACAGTGGTTAGTAATAACTGGTCTGAATGCAATCTTCTCTCTTCTTAAAAGGGTTTTTTAATGTGTAAAACAGAGATTCTCGTCTGTTAGAGCCTAAAGATCCTCTCTTTATCTGCAGTAGGTGGTAAGAGCCTATGAACTTTATTATTAACAACAATTTCTGCAAACCTTTGAAACTTTGATAAACAGAGAAGCAGATTTTCTTATGTTCTTCCTTTCAGTTTATGATGGCTTATATTCTGTTTATTTCACCTTCTAGGGTTCCTCCCACTCCCTCTCCTCTCACCTTTTTCTGAATATTCATTTTGTGCAGTCTAGAATCCGTCTGCTCTAGTAAACAGAGTAGAGAGAAGACGTTTTCTAACAAGATCAGAGGCACCTAAGGACAGATGCTTTTATGTGCACCCATCAGGAATGAAGATGGCTCCTCCCCAGAAGTCAGCAGAGGAGTTTTCATAACTCTATTTGCAGTCACAGTACTTTGTGACCTTCCCTGGGAAAATCCTCTATAAACATCACAACAAATTGCTTATTTGCTCAGCCTTTTGACACCTAGACCACTTGACCCTGTGTTGATTTACTCCATTCCTGTTAGCTTGGGTTGATTCATTAATAATTTGCAATTGGCACTCACAAGAATTAGATGTCTCTTCCTTTCCTTCAGTAAACCCGAAGAGACCCTTTACTTCTTTTGTAAAATCTTTTGTAGTTAGTGTCAAGCTGGACATTGAGTGATTTATTTTGGTTTGGGAAAAGATAAGGTTTGTACCTCAGCTTTGAGCATGATAAAGAAGTACTTCCAGCCTGGTCAGTTACAGCAGTGGTAGTAGTGGTCTTCTCCCATTGAGTTTGAAACTTTACTCTGGATATTTAAGTGAATGGACCACGATCCCCAGTAATCACTCTTATCAGACATAGTGGATAAAGCATGAAGCTTTAAAAACAACTGCTGTCTTTTAAGTAGATGGTTGTTGATTCTTTCTCATGGATGGTTAAAGCATTCATTAGATGAAGAATAAACAAGTTTAAAATTTACCAGTCTACCTTGGCTTTGATGTCAACTGCTGATTTTTGTAGCCTCAAAGGTAAAAATAATAAAAATCCCACATAAATGGATTAACAGGGGTCCTAATTAAGATTCTTTAATATTTGAAAAATAATTTTTCTAACATTTAGCTTTCTTTTTGGTTATCTTCCTAAAAGTGACTTTGGCCAAGTATAATATATACTATTTGAGATAATGATAGGATTTCTACTTATAAATAGAAATGCCTCACTTTAAAAATGCCTGTTGGATTATTTCATTTTATTTCTGGGCTTCTGGGCTTTAAACATCCATAGCTTTGATGTATGCCAAATATAAAAAATAAATTTGCTGAGAAAGAAATTACAATTGATTATAAATAATGTTTTTGCAGGCTCAGTATGTGGTTTTTCTTATTGATTTTACTACATGCAAAATTAAGTTATCCTGAATTACTTTTGTAATTATTAATAATAGTTGTCAGCATAATTATAAGGCCTTTCACCCAGACAGACAATCAACGCATTCTACTGATTTCTCCTGTTAATTAAATACATGGAGAGTTAAGTAATCAGTGTAAATCCAGGGAAGTAGAGCAACAACTAAAAGTATGATTATGTATTGATCATTTGTTTAAAAAAAAGTCATTTTCTGAAGACTATTCAAACCAACGACATCTAGAAAATTATATGGACACACTTAGGCAGGATGCGGTGGCTCATGCCTGTAATCCCAGCACTTTGGGAGGCTGAGGTGGGCAGATCACGAGGTCAGGAGTTTGAGACCAGCCTGATCAACAAAATGAAACCCCATCTCTACTAAAAATACAAAAAATCAGCTGGGCATGGTGGCAGGTGCCTCAGCTACTCAGGAGGCTGAGGCAGGAGAATCGCTTGAACCTGAGAAGCGGAGGTTGCAGTGAGCTGACATTGCGCCACTGCACTCCAGCCTGGGTGACACTGCGAGACTGTCTCAAAAATATATATATATATATGGACACACTTTTCCTGGAAAAGATAAAATTTACAGTCTTTGGATTATATTAATAGCATTAAAAGAATAGACAAAAATTTGGACAAAACCGTTAAAAATGCTCGTTATTATAGGAGTAAACTCTGAGTTGCAAAAGGACCCAATTAATCTGAATAGAAGATTTCTCTCCCGCCTCCTTCTTCTTCTCTTCCTTCAATGAAATCCTTTTTACCTGTATGTTACTTTGTATTTTAGTAGTCTAGGAAGACCTGAAGCAAAGCTACTGAATATCCTAAAGAGAATCTAATCCAGATATAGAAAGTGTTACAGATCTCCTAGTGGATACGTAGCTGTATTTTGTGGTCCTACCAGACCTTTTGGCTAGAAAAGCACATGAGTTCACAGTTAACTCATAAAACTTAATGTGGGTAAAGTGCACATTTGATTCTTTCTTTGCAAAAGACAAAAATGTTTTTGTGAAAACTTTCTTATATCAGACAATCATCCAGTTAACAGGCACATAAAGAAATCTGTGCACCTTGCTTTGTTAGTAGCTATGCAAATACAGATCCATGATTTCTTATCTACAATTCTGAAATCTCAAATCTCAGAAAACTAAAAGCTTTCTTTTAAGTCATTTGGCTGCGAAACCTGACCTCTACTGAGCTGAGGTGACTTATAATCTTGGTAAAGCTATATTCAATTTGAATATTCATGCCTTTCAATACAGAATATTAATGTGTTTGATTATTGGGTGCTACTTCAGACCCCACTGGAGGTATAAAATATGCAGCCTTTGCTGTGTATTATCTTTCTAAAATCTGAAAAATTCTGAATTCTGAAATATACGAGGCTTAAGAGTTTCAGTTAAGGGACTATGGGCCTGTGCTACCACCATTGTAAATTACTTAGCAAAATGTTTTATAATTAGTTCTTCAGTATGTATTTTTATAGCATAATGATTTCATGTTATGATCAATATAAAAGTTTGGCAAATAAACTTTATAAGAGTAAAACATACCTTTTGAAATATCTTTCTATTGGGTATTTACTGTGTGTGTGGTTCCACTAAGTGCTTTTTACATATGTATATTATACAGATTAGAAGACTAAGGTTAAGTAACATGCCCAAGGTCACATAGATAGTAAATATTAGAGCCAGACCTTAGAGTCAGGTATTTCTAATTCTAGTGCCATGGACTCAAAAAAATGTAATATATTATTTCTATTATATTATTATTTTTGTTCCTACTTTTGTTATGTTACTAATTTTGTGGTTAAAAATATTAAAACCTTAAACCCAGTTATACAGGGATTAACACATGTAATAATGAGAGGTGAAGTTGGCTGGGCTTCTGGGTCGGGTGGGGACTTGGAGAACTTTTCTGTCTAGCTAAAGGATTGTAAAGCACCAATCAGCGCTCTGTGTCTAGCTAAAGGTTTGTAAATGCACCAATCAGCGTGCTGTAAAAACGCACCAATCAGTGCTCTGTGTCCAGCTAAAGGTTTGTAAACGCACCAATCAGCACTCTGTAAAAATGCACCAACCAGTGCTCTGTGTCTAGCTAAAGGTTTGTAAACGCACCAATCACCTCTCTGTCAAAACGGACCAATCAGCACTCAGTAAAATGTGCCAATCAGCGGGACATGGGCGGGGCCAAATAAGGGAATAAAAGCTGGCCACCCAGCCAGCAGCGGCAACCCACTCGGGTCCCCTTCCATGCTGTGGAAGCTTTGTTCTTTTACTCTTCACAATAAATCTTGCTGCTGCTCACTCTTTGGGTCCACACTACCTTTATGAGCTGTAACACTCACTGCAAAGGTCTGTGGTTTCACTCCTGAAGTCAGCAAGATCATGAACCCACCAGAAGGAAGAAACTCCAGATGCACCACCTTTAAGAGCTGTAACACTCATTGCAAAGGTCTGGGTTTCACTCCTGAAGTCAACGAGACCACGAACCCACCGGAAGAAAAAAACTCTGGACACATCTGAACATCAGAAGGAACAAACTCCGGACACACCATCTTTAAGAACTGTAACACTTATCGCGAGGGTCAGTGGCTTCATGCTTTAAGTCAGCGAGACCAAGAACCCACCGGAAGGAACCAATTCTGGACACAATAATACAACAACCCCTTGAGGTATGATATTCCCATTATACAGATGAAGAAACTGAGTGTCAATGAGGTCAGGGAATTAGCCCAAGAGCTACCCAACTAGTAAATAATTGAGGCAGATTTTGATACCAGGTAGTCTGGGTTTCATGCTCTTAACCATTTGCTGAAATGTAAACTCTTCAGAATTGCTTCTTTATGGACCTGTAAAATACTCAGTTCATCAATTATGGTCTCAATTTTTTAATGTTTCTGATATAAGTTGAATTCTTAGCTTTACCTTACCCTTAATACCAGCAAATCATTGATATACATGATGCTTGACAGTAAAAATGTGTTGAGTCATGTCCTGGTGGACTATGAGGAGACATGCATGATCACAAGTTGCTGTCCAACGTCTTAAACACAAATACAAATATTTTAAGGTGATGAATTAAAACCAGTCATTTTTATTAAATTATACAGTAGTATAATTTAATTTTTAAGTTTTATTTTGTTCAGAATCAACTTTATACACATAAACAAATATGTGTACCTCTACCTCCGTATTCTTTTGTTTTAAGCCCAAAAGTTAGCATATTATCTATATCTTCTGTACCTTTTATTAAACTTTGATTTTTTTTGCATATATTTTTATATCAGTAGCATGAAACATGGTATATTTAAAATATAATGGATAATTTCAAACATACATAAAAGTTGGCACAATAGGAAAGACATTATGAAGAACTTGTATCAACTCATCACCCAGCTTCAACAATTAATAACTCTGAGTTTTTTGTCATCTGTACCCTCACCCTCTTTCTTTCTCTTCTATATTGTTTTGATGTGAATCTCAAACCTTATTATTGGATAGTTAATGACAAAAATGGGAGTCTTTAAGATGCTGGATTTGTTTGAAGTGTATATCATGCATAATGCTCCTCATTTTTTTAAATCTGTGGTAGCATCTTACCATTTATCAAATACTATATGTAACAAGAGAACCAATAAATGCTAATACTGGTGGAGTGGCTACGTACTGCAGTATGTTTACTCAGTGCATGATCGTTTTTAAAGTCAACTTTTTTACATTACCATTGGTAATTGCCAGATCAGAGTAGGTAACTGCTGCACTACTGGTATAGAACCCTCTAAAGTGACATTAAAAGTATATATTTACAATTGCTGATGCAAATGGCTCATATGGACGCAATATCTATGATTGAAGTTGATTCGTTTTGATCAATTAAATCAATGGTGATAACAAGATAAGCTAAGTCATCATGTGGAAAACATTGATTTTTCATGGGTGTATAGTCAGACTCACTGAATCCATATGTCTCAAAATAAAACAACGTCTTTTGCTTTATTTACAAATTAGCTGCTGTTGCAAAAAATGAGTGGTGACTTTAGAAATTCTGACTGAAATAGCCACAAAGTCTGGGGGCAAGCTACCAATGGTTATATGGAAACACTAAAGAATTTTAGCACTGAATCAAGCTGAAATCATCAATGGAAATGCTATTGCTTACTTCAGATATCTAATGTTTATAAAGTGGGGAATAATTATTTACGAATAAATAGCCATGAAATCTTCTATCTTCCAGAATTTTTCATTCAAATAATTTGACATGTTCATTAAAATAAAATTGGCCAATAAAATTTTGGAGAGCGATGTTGATAATTTTGAATGCAGTTTAAAAATCTTTAGAAGAATGCATGTATATTTAAGAGAGATATGCCTGGTGAGAGAAAAAATGTATTTATTTATTTCGAGATGAGTTCTTGCTCTGTCACTCAAGCTGGAGTGCAGTGGCATAACTATAGTTCACTGCAGCCTTGAACTCCTGGGTTCAAATGACCCGTCTGCCTCAGCTGCCCAAGTAGCTGAGAGTACTTTTTAAAATTTTTTTGTAGAGGTGAGGTCTCACTATGTGGACCAGGCTGGCCTTGAACTCCTGGCTTTAAGTGATCCTCCTGCCTCAGTCTCCCAAAATGCAGGGATTATAGGTGTGAGCCACTGTGCCCAGCAGAAAAAAAGTTATTCTCTGTTTATTACACTGCTACCTTAACATGCTTTATTTTGTCAGTTTTTATAACATTTTGTTTGGTTTTAGGGAATTAATGCTTCTGAAAATATGTATCTATTATATTTTTCACTGTTTAATATTTTTATTTTATTTAAATAGGTTTATATCAGAAATATAACTCATACTGCTGAAATAACGTTATAAATTATTCGCTTCCAGTACCTCAAATTGAGGAATCAACTAAGTCTTAGATAAAGGGTTTTCTGTTTAGAGAGTTCATGGTTCTGTATTTTACAAAAACTGATGGAAGCTTCTATTTTATTGAGCCCAAAGAGGATCTCATGAAACGATAAAGAAACATGGTTTTCTGAAAAGATGAATAAGGAAGAGAAGAGAGGTTGGGTTACTGCTGTGAAATGCTCAGGACATTGCATTTCAGTGAATCATGAAGAATAGTAAGGAACAGAAAGAGTCGATTCCAGTTCCTTTTTTTTCTTCTATCCAAACAAGGAAATAGGTTTATCAGAATTATTACTAAATATCCTATTCCAACAACCTACTGTATAAGCATATCCTACAACTTAACATTGTTACATTTATTACTACACACTTAGATTTGCTTTTAAAAAATTTTATAATATTCTATTTTAAAATAATTTCAAACTTACAGAAAATTGCAAGAAGTCAAATGACTACTCCTTACCTAGACTTCCCAATTGCTAACATTTACCATATTTGCTTTATCATTCTCTGAATATACACATGCACACACAATTATTTTTTGTGAACCTTATTGAGAGTAAACGCCCCTTTATCCTTAAATACTTCAACATATATTACCTAAGAACAAGAACACTCTTACACAACACAAAATAATGACCAAACTCATTAACTTAATGTAGAGATGTCTAATCTACAGGGTTTATTCAAATTTTGCCAATTACTTTTAATGTCATTTATAGTCATATATGTGTGTATACATATATATGTTTCTTATCTAGTTTAGGATCTGAACCCAAATCACACACTGAGTTTGACTGTAATATCTCTTTATTCTGGAACTGTTTCTCAGTATTTCTTTCTTTCATGACCTTGCCACTTTTGAGTACAAGCTAGTTTTGTGTAGAATTGCCATCAACTTCAGTTTTTCTGATATTTTCCACATGATTATGTTCAGGTTATGAAGAATTTAAAGACCCTTAGAATAATGATGAATGAATGTTATTTAAGGGATATGTACCTGGCAAAGAAGACAGTATTTCAATTCTCTTTATTAAATTGCTACTTTCATATGCTTTAGTATTATGTCAGCTTTTGTATTAACTGTCTGGTTTTAGGTAATGTTTTTAAAAAATAGAATGACTAAGACCTAGTATTTGATAACACAAAAGGGTGACTATAGTCAATAACAATTTAATAGTACGTTTAAAAATAAGAGTATAATTGAATTGTTTGTAACACAAAGGATAAATGCTTGAGGTGATGGACACTCATCCTGATGGATGTGGTTATTACCTACTGTATACTTGTATAGCATATCACATATACTACATAAATATATATATCTACTATCTACTCACAAAAATTAAAAATTACAGGAACAAACAAAAAACCCAGATATCTCTTTGAATGTTTGATATTTTTATATGACTTAAATAGGTTTCTGGCAGGAGCACCACAGATGTGATGTATCCTCAGTGTGTCATATCAGAAGTCATATGATGTTGGTTTGTCCCCTACTAGTGATCTTAACTATAATTATTTGGTTAACGTAGAGTTTGCCTAATTTCTCCCCTAGAAAGTAGTTTTTTACTCTTTGTAATTACTAAGTAATTTGTGAGAAGATACTTTAGAATTGTGTAAATAGTTTGCTTTTCATCAAACCTTTAACCATTGGTTTTAGCATCCAATAAATATTCTTGTACAATTGACTCATTATCATGGGTGCTAATGCTAATTTTCTAACTTCCTCACTGTTTCTACATTTGTCAGTTGGATTCCATTATAAGGAAGAAATTTGAGTTATGTCTATTTGTTTATTCATTTATTTATATCAGCACAGATTCATGGATTCTTTTATTAAATCGAGGTAAGTGCATTCATTTAAGGGTGCAGTTTTAGGTTCACAGCAAATTGAGTGGAAAGTACAGAGTTTCCATATGCCTCTGTCCCCACACGTACATAGCCTCCTCTACAACATCACACATGAGAGTGGTACCTTTGCTACACTCCATGAACCTCCACTGTTACATTATTATCACCCAAAGTCCATAGTGTAAATTAGGGTTCACTCTTGGTATTATGCCCAAAACACTGAAAGATCAAACATGTTGCTGAACACTTAGAAATTAGCCTGGGCCCTGAGCTTAAATTTCTTTAACCTCCATATAAACTCTATCACCCCACCCCTTTGTAATGGATATTCCTAGGTAGAAAATCTTTCCTTGCTGTCCATCATGAGGAAGCTGAAGCCCCCTCTGTATTAAGTTCCCCTAATAAATGGTTTGGTTTGATCATCCTGGCATTTAGTGCTTCTTTCTTTGGAATTCCACCCAGCCTCTTCTTCAGACAGTTTGGGGTAGTCCTTTGTGGGAATTCTCCTGCTGCTTTAGGGGCAACTCCAGCTGCAGGTTCAGTAGGATGGAAACTCACCATTAAGTATGATGTCAGCTCTAGGCTTTTGTCGATGATCTTGATTCAATTGAGGAAGTCCCCCTCTCTTTCTAGTTTGCTGAGAGTTTTTATTATGAATAGGTGTTACCTTTTGTCAAATGTGTTCTCTGCATCTTTTGCTATAACTTGCTGTAATCTTATAATTCTTTTCTTTAGCCTGTTGATATGATGGATTATACTAATTCATTTTTAATATTAAAAAAACTGCAGGCTTTATTTTTAAAAGAAAAAAGCATTTTACTTTATGTAAACCATGTTGCTTTTGCCCCTTATATCAAAGGGAATAAAGAAAAATTTGTAGTTTAAATAGCTTCTTTTTACATGAATGCTGAAAAGTCTTGTAAGAAAGTACAGCAGTCTCTTGGTGTCCTTGGGGAATTGGTTCTGGGACTCCGTATGGATTAAAAAAAAAGTTCCCAATATAAAATGGCATAGTATTTTCAAATAAATTGTGCATATTCTCCTGTTTCCTTTTTTTTTTTTTTTTTTTGAGACAGAGTCTTGCTGTTTCTCCCAGGCTGGAGTGCGGTGGCGCAATCTTGGCTCACTGCAACCTCTGCCTCCTGGGTTCAAGTGATTCTCCTGCCGCACCCTCCCGAGTAGCTGGGACTACAGGAGTATGCCACCATGCTGGTTAATTTTGTGTATTTTTAGTAGAGACAAGTTTTCACCGTGTTAGCCAGGATGGTCTCTATCTCCTGACCTCATGACGAACCTGCCTTGGCCTCCCAAAGTGCTGGGATCACAGGTGTGAGCCACCGCACCCGACTTCTCCTGCATACTTTAAATCATCTCTAGATTACTTACATATAATATGATGTAAATGCTATTAAAATACTTGTTATATTGTATTGTTTAGAAAATAAGGGCAAGGACAAAAGTCTGTATGTGTTCAGTATACACACAATTTTTTCATATATTTTTTTTAACTGCAATGTTTATGTTAGAACATTAATTCATTTTAAAATTTGAGTTGGACTTGCATACCTGGGAAAAACATTTTACTTGGACATGTCATGGTGTATAATTCTTTTTATACATCATTGGATTCAGTTTGCTAGTATTTTGGTGAGGACTGTTTCTATGTTCATGAGAGAGATTGGCTCTAGTTTTCTTACAATGTCTTTGTTAAGTTTTGATATTAGGGTAATGCTGGTCTCTTAGAATGAGTTAGAAAGTATTACCTCTGCTTCCATCTTCTGGAATAGTTTATAGAGAATTGGAATAATTTCTTCCTCAAATGTTTGGTTCCTTTTTTTTTTATGAAAGTTTCAGATCTGTAACTAAATACATTAAATCTTCATCATAAGTGACTTTGCTAGTTTCTTTGGTATCTCTTATTTGAATGAAGCTCATTGTCTAGTAGATAACTCGAAAAGAACTCATAGTTACATAACTGCTTATATTCTTGGTTATTTAAATTTGTTTTCCTTTATTATTGACACTTAAGAGATTGGATTGCTTGGCTGGATTAAAACAATCCCTTTGTTCATATCTGCTTTTCTTGAGTTTTTTTTTTTTTTAAAAAAAGATACTCTACTATTGCTTTACTTTGTGGATTGCTCTGGAGAATTTTCTGACAGTCTACTTGTACATTATTTAATCTTTATGCCTAGAGGTTTCTGCTGAGAGGATATTTTTTCTTTAAATTCTAACAGTTTTACTATGATATATCTAGGCATTGATAAATCTGGGTCAATTTGTCTAGGTGCTAATTACACCCTGTCAATTAATAAATTTAGATCTTTTATTTCCAGAATAGTTCCTTGTGCTAAGGTTAAGTTTTCTGTTTTCCTTTCTCAGGGACTCAAATTATAGAAATATTAGATCGTTTTGAATACTTTCATAGCCATTTTCTTTTCTGACTTTTTGTACAACTTTATCTTATTTTTAATCTCCTGGCTGTGTTTCTTTAATGCTATTATATTGCATTCAAAGTTAATTTTCTTTGGCAATGTTTAATTTTTTCCTTTTTGGTATAATTTTGCCCTTTTTTCTATCTTTCCTGAATCTAATAAACTCATTTGGTTTTTAATCTTTGAAATTATTTAAGGTGATTTTTAAATGTTTGTTTGTTATTGAATTTTAAGAGTTTTAAAAATATATATTCTAGACATTAGATCCTTTTTAGACATATTATTTGCAAATGTTTTCACCCATTATATAGGTATCCTTCCTCTTCCTTGAATATGTTCTTTGAATGCAGCAACGTTTTTAGTTTTGAGGAATAAGTTTTCTTTTGTTATGCTTTTTGAGGAGTAAGAGTTTTCTTTTGTTGCTCATGCTTTTAGTGTTATACCTAAGAATCCATTGCCAAATCCAAGGTCATGGAGATTCATTCCTATGCTTTCTTCTAACATCTTTATAGTTTTAGCGCTCATATTTATTTATCCATTATGAGTTTATTTTTTTGTATATGGTATGAGGTAGGAGTCCAACTTCATTCTTTTGCATATGGACACCTATAATGCATCATTTGTTAAAGTGACTATTCATGAATGTGTCATTTATTATCACTATGGCATGCATTATTTGTTAAGGTGACTATGCTTCCTTCACTGAGTGGCTGTGGCACCCTTTTTCATACAGGTTTATTTCTCAATTCTATTCCATTGGTCTATATGCTTATCTGTATGGCAGTACCACATGATTTCAATTACTGTAGCTTAGTAGTTAGATTTAAAGTAGAGAAGTATCAATGTTCCAGTTTTTTTCTTCCTTTTCAGTGTATTTTTGCCTTTTTAAGAAAACACTAATTCCTCTTAAGCTCTTCCAAAAAGAGAAAGAAAAAAACAGGAAAACAAAACTCTGTCAGTCTTTGCAGATTGGCTCTCCAATACTTGGCTGGTTTATGTACAACTCTGCCTAGACCTTAACTTACTGCTCACCCTGAGTAGCTAGAGGTGAAAGCTTAGGGTCTTCTAAAGTCTTTTCTGCACATGTGCTTTGCCTTGCATACACACATGACTTCCTAAATTTCTCAGTATGCAGGAATGCTTCTGAATTTCCTAATAATCCAAAGGAATGTTCTCACCTACTTTTCCTGCCAGGGTTTCCATGTCTATTTTTTGCCACAATTATTCACTTCCCTTGCAGTGACTTTTAGGAATACCCTCTGCATACCTGCTTTACTGCCCTGAGTGTACTCTGCTTTAGGTAAAACAAAAGCAAATGTTTTGAGTCAGCTCCTAAGGTAGCCCCCAGACAAGTTAGCATAGACAAACACAATTCTTTTGAGAATAAGATCTGCTGTGCTGTCCCCAGAATCAGGGACCAGTGTCCCACACTGTGAATGGGGGCTGCCCTCTCAAGACAACCACTGGGCTGGAAAGATAGGTGGGGCTAGGGCAAGTAAAAATGCCACAAAGCTTTTCTACAATTTCTAAGTTGTGTCCTTCTTGATTCAGAGTTTCCTTGGTTCTTGTAAGTCTTTGAATTTTTCCAGAATTATTACAAAGTTGATTCTCAAAGTTATCCTTGATTTTTCAGAAATTCTGTGGATGGACAGGTCCTTGGAGCTACCTACACTGCCATTTTTGTTTCAGTCATTCTGTATGTAAATTTTTACATCACATCTCTATGGTCAATGCTTGGATGTACCTGGACTCTTTTTGTTTTTATTTTGCTTCTTTTTAATATATCTTTTCTTCTTAGTTGAGACTTTCTATTTGTGGGAACATATTTTTTTTTCTCAATCCCCTCTTCTCTTTTTGGTACGCTTTCCAAATCCCACATAGTCTCTGCAAAAGGTTGTAGCAGGAGCTGCAAAAATAGTTCCAATAGCAATTGGTACATGTTTTTCTACTTCCAGGTAAATGAAGATTGTTGTGTTTTTTGTTTTTAAGCTTTTCTGAAAAGATATAAATTTTATTCCTTTTGTTTATCTGTATAATTTTTTAATGATGCATGGAGAGATTTGAATTTAGACAGCTACCATTATCTTAACCAGAAGTCCTTTTACTACATTTTATTTTGTTTCTTTTAATTGACTGTTATTGTCTTTAAAAAAAAATTGTGACAGGACCTGTTGCCTAGGCTGTACTGAAGTGGCACAATCATTGTTCACTTAACCTCGAACTTCTGAGCTCAAGCAGTTCTGTTGCCTCAGCCTCCTCTCACCTCATGCCTCAGTAGCTAGCACTACAGTTGTATACCATCATGCCTGGCAATTGTCTTTTCAATTTATTTACTTATTGTAGAGACAAGGTCTTGCTATATTGCCCAGGCTGGTCTCTAACTCCTGGTCTAACTCCTGGCATCAAGTGATCCTCCCACACTGGCCTCCCAAAGTGCTGCAGTTACAGGTGTGAGCTACCACACTTGGCTTGTTATTATCATTTTTATTCAAATGTATTTATTATTGATCATTATTTTAAGAGATGTTATTTACTGAGTATATCTTGTCAAGCTCTATGCTCTGTTTAGTGTTGGAAATGTGAAGAGACTTGCAATGATCAGTGTTCTCAGGGACTTGTATTCTACGGAAGAGATAAACAGTGAATTTAATATAATGTGATCATTGCTCTCATCGGTTACCACACTCTATTAAAGCGTCGGGGTATATAATGTGTATGTGTATTATCCCCATAGTCTTAAGAGACATCGTCTGTTGACAAATGGGAAACTCAAAACCTATTCTGTGTAATTCAACAAGAAGATAATGTATATCTTGTAACATTATGGAGTGGCAACAGCTGCAGTCAGAAAGAAGTTACCAACTAAAATCAGACAAAAAATACAAGGGAAAGGATGGTTTGCTTTCATATCTCTAAATCTTCAGGTTTTTATATTGTAATTTATAAACATTGTTGAGTATCTACTGTGAGTAGGGCCTTAGTATGGGTTGGTCATCTATCAATGAATAATAAAAATAAATAAGACCAAATCATTACCTTCCAGATACCTAGAACAAGTCTGTGGAGACAAACACATACATGAGTTATTTAAAATCAAGACAAGACTTGTGACAAGTGCTGTAATAATGCTAAATCTGAAGCATGGGCAAACGCTATGTAAGAAGGTTAGGTGCTGGGTACCTAGCTAGAGTTCTAGAAGCAGACAGGCATTTTTGAAAGCTTTAGGAAATGTTTCCATTGGTAAAATATTAATTCCTTTGCATATTGAGGCTTTGATTTAAATACTGTTAAGTCATGCCAGCCTCTTTATGAGAGCAGACTTTTCAAGTCTGGAGTGAAACAATAAATATCAGGGACAGCTACAGGCAAGAATACAGGAAGGGACAATAAAACTGACTTCACTAGCCAAGCCTCTAAGTATTTCTAAGGTAGGGTGCTGACAGAACTTTTGATTGGATTGCATCCTGTAATTGTTGCACTCATGAAATAATTAAATGATGTGTTCTTTGCTTTTATAAAAGGAGGGTGGGTGCATAGAAGCCTAGAAGCTGTAACTTACAGGTGTGTCAAATCAAGATTTATCTGTAGATAAAAAATAGCTGGTTTGGCAACAAGAATTTTTAACTGTTGAATCTGTTATGATTCTGGATTTAATTAGTTGTTTTTGCTTATTTAAAACAGATTGATGATGTTGACTTGTAACAGTTTGTGATTATGACAAAATTGCTTATGTGGGATTTTTCCTGACATTTTACTTCTTAGAATAGGTTCTGCCTGGCAAAGCACTGTGTGTTTATTGAATTGAAATAAGCCCACCCCAATTCTGTTGCATGTGTAAGGTAATATTGCTCAATTAGTTTTACACCAGGAATTGATTTATTTTCTATATTGTTTTTCATAAGCTGAATCATAGTTCACAGTTTTGTTTCTGAACATTTGAGGTTTGTAGCACTCTGCTCCCATCAGTTAAGGAAGGCTGTATAATATTAAACTAATTCTGTGTACCATTTGAACCAGGAATTACAAGCTAGTGGCCATAGCTCTGAAGATAGAGCACATGAGCTTTCCATCATGTGTGCATCCTGCCATACCCACACAGCTTTAAATGTTAAAACATTTGTTACTGATATTTTAAAATCACATGAAATTTGGATTTCTGGCTTATCTTGAAAATCTAAAGCATCTGGCAATGCTGCACTCAAGTTCCTACACGGCAAATCTCAACTAGAATGAAGAGATTCTACAATCCCACTTTACACTGACTACATTTCTGCCTTCTCTATTTCTTTATGCTTTTCTACTTTACTGCATGGCCACTGCAGAAATTTGGGCCTACATAAAAGCATATTGAACTCACATTCCAAATCCCAAAATTACCAAACTTAAAAGTTCTCCTTCCTTTATTTTTATTGGCCATATATACAGCAACAGTAATAACATAAAGTAAGTCCCATTGAGGTCAGATACAATTTAAAGAAATCATTTGGATGTTTTAGCAAGACCCTAGGAGTGGCCATATGTGTTCATGTCTCAGTCAGTTTGTGCTTCTATAACAAATTACTATATAGTGGGTTGTTGGGAGAAAAGCTGAGTGTTGGGAGAAGCTGAAGTAGGGCTTGCGTGTCTGATATAATGTAAAAGAGTCTTGGAACATGTCCGGGGTCCAGGGTCTAAAACCCCTTGAGGCCTTTGGAACGCCAAGCTCTGTGCTAAAAGGTAGAAGCCTACCCTGACGCACCATAATCTAAGCCCAGGGCATAAAACCCCTAGTGGCTTGGATAGAATCCAGGGCTCGTGGCTCTGGAATGTGTCTAGACTTGCTGGCTCCTTGCTCTCCCAGGCTCGATTGTATCTTGAGTTAAAAGAACCTGCTCTCCATTATCTCAAGTAGCACATCATATGCTAAATCATCACAGCTGTAAATCATGTGCTTAATGCAACACGCCCTTTCGACCCCCACATTCTCACCACCTGTTTCTTTGTTGGATTACCAATAAATAGCATGGGCTTCCAGAGCTCGGGGCCTTTGCAGCCTCCAAACACTAGCAATGGCTTCCTGGACCCACTTTCTCTCTCAAACTCTTTTCTCATTCCTTTGACTCCGCCAGACTTCATCACCCCCACGACCTGGTGTTGGGTCCGATCACCCCAACACTTGGTGGCCTAAACAACTGAAATGTATTCCTTACAGCTCTGAAGCCTGAGGAGTCTGAAGACATGAGACTCATAAATATTTAGTAATATATATGTTTAATGAAAAATAATAAAATTTCAGAATAGATGGAAAACAACCATTTTTTGTTTATCTCGAATTTAGATTTGAATATGTTTGCCAACATAAAAATACTTTTGTAGTCAAGAACGTATCTATTATATATCTATTTAAAAATCACTTGATAGATACAAACATCTTACCAGTAACTTAATGTCACTCAGTTGTTTTTCATTGTCATTGTTTTTAGAATTTAATGAGGTAATATCTTGATGGAATTCTGGTCAGGAAAAGATACTACCTACATTTTAGTTTCACAGAGATGGGAATGGTGACAGAGTCAAGAACCCATGATGGGCTTTTGTTCCCCAACAAATTTATAGCCAGAGCAAGGAAAGAAGATTTATAGTCTTTTACTTCCAAGTGAAAACGCTTTTTTTTTTTCTTTTCCTTCTTCAAAGCTATTTGTTTAGGTCAAATTTGAGAACAATAGTTTGGGAGAAAAAAATATACCACAAGAAGTTGATATTCTTTAAAAATTGTACTTTTCTTTTTAAATTTTCCTTATGTTTATCAAGAGCAAAAAGTAAGGTAAATCAAGTCTTCATCTTCCAACATTGCACCACAGAACGTTAATCTTAAAATTCTTCTGTGGTTATTATGCAACTTCCCTCTCCCTTTTTCTCCCTCCAGCTGTCTACCAAATCTGTTTTATTAGTAACTTTAACATGTTCTTGTTAGTTTTTATTTATTAGAATATTATCAGTAATATATTTATAATGATCATTGTAATATTAATGTTTAATATATTTTTAGAAACCATTGTAAAATTCTTGGATACTCTTTCAACAGATATTTATTGAACAGTTACTATATATAGGTCATGTACTTAGCTAGGAGCTAGAATTAAGTGGTTAATAATCTGGATTTGTTTCTAGAGCATGGTAAAAATCCCAGGACTACAGAATTTCTTAATGTATGAATTTGGACAAATTACTTAAATTCTCTCACCCTCGGTTTCTTTATGTATATAAAGATAGTTTACACTATCTCAAAATGCAAAAACCCTAGATCAGTCAGGGTTCTCTAGAGAATTCATTGATGGGCCATGGCTCACTTTTTATGATTCAGGTAGGACTTTTATTCACTGGACCTAGAACGTTTCCACTAAACAGATGAAGTAAGAATTTAATTGACTGCTCAACTATTTTATATCTAGGAACACTGTGATCAACTAGCCATAGGTTTCTGCAAATTGGGCTATTTTGATTACCGCTTTGACTCTGCTGTCCCTTGTGGTAATCATGCTCACCATGCCTTTAGCAATTAAGTGTTGCATCTTAGCCCCTGCCACTTCCAGATTCCCCAACTGCATTTAGGTTTCCAATTCTGTGGCAGCAGTCCCCACTGTATTTTCTGACCTATAGAGAAGAGTAACTACAGAACTCTTCAAGGATGCTGGGCTTCCCTCACAAATGGATTTCTCACGGTCATGGTTATCAAGTGGTTAAAGATGTGCCCTCTGGACCCTTTCAGGATAGGTGAGCAGGTCTTAAGTGATAAAGGCACTCTAACATTGCAATCTCCCTCAGCTTTTAGAGCCATTCCTCTACAGAAGACTGAGACACTTACCGGGGCTGGTAGGTGCAGGACAGGTTGGAAATTCTGGCAAGCATTGACATTGTAGTCATGATTCCAAGGGCAATTGGGAGCACAGTTCCTTCCTTTTCAGTGAATCTCAACCTTTTCTCTTAAAGTTTTTAACTGGTTGGATGAGGATCTCCCACATTATAAAGGGTCATCTACTTTAAAAGTCTACTGACTTAAATGTTCATTACAACTAAAAATACAAAAACCTCAGCAGCAACATATGGATCAGTATATGACCACATAATGGCACAATAGCCTAGCCAAGTTGACACACAAATTAAACCATCACAGGTAAGCCCAAAGACTGGCATAGGGTAGCTACGACCATTGCCCAGAAGGTTCTCTTTTCTCTAGCAATTGAAGCACCATGTCTTACTCCCAGTCTTATGGTTGGATTGCAGTTAAGTGACCTTAGCTCCAAGAGTAGACATAGTCACCAGTTTTGTCCAGTCCTTGTACATCCTTGGACTTACTAATTTGTTTAAGATGGGCATATGACCTAGTCAGAGTTAGAATGACAGTGGGGGAAAAAAAAAAAAACAAAAAAACCTTTTTTTGTTTTTTTTTTGCTGGGCCTGCTTAGAGAATTGAAGGAGGGCTGAGGGCTACTGGCAGACACCTTTGTACCTGAAAAGATGAGCCTATCTGAGAATGGACACAACTGAGGAAAAATTACAACTGAGAGATAGAGTGCAAGAAGGCTCTGATAATATTTCCTAACATTTAATGACAGCACAGTTCTCAGTCATCTCAATAACGTCTTAAGCCCTTAAGCCAATATATTAATATATATTTTCAGACTTAGCTAGTGGTATTTATGTCCTAAATAATACTAGCATTAAAATCTCCTTTCACTCCACTGCCAGGGCATTTGGTATCTGGTATCACATATTAAGGCAGGGCATTGGAGGCAGAAGGAGCAGTTTGCCCAGGATGCATTGTATGTAGAGAATATAAAAACAATAATAACGCAGGCTAAATCTTGGTCTATGTTTTATTATTACCATGGATGGCAATTCTAAATAATGTCAATAATAAACCCTCTTTCCTAAAAATATATTTTGTTGGTCTAACTTGTAACAGGTGTAACTACCACTAAATCAAGACATGCAGACTCAGATACACATGTTAATTTAAAGAAGAAACTGAAGAGATTTTCTTTAGAATCAGATTCAGCTGGGTCTGATTTGTGACTGTTCACTCTAGCCACTCTATTTTAGTGTTTTAAATGTTAAGCACAATTAAGACTCCAGAATGACAGATTCGAAGTAACTCAAATAATGCTTTTTGTCTTTACAATCACTGTGCTCTCATAGTTTATTTCAAATCTATTGCTTAAATACAGGGATATGTTGTTCTGTGTGGGTCGAGGACAAGAATTGTGCTCAATGTAAGCTTTCTGACCCATTACAAATATACCAGGAAGTGTCCAAGTTAACTTTCATGTTATATGGAAAGATATGATACTTACTGAAGGATTTATTACTGTAGCTAATTTAAAGCTTACTACTGAAAATAATTTTGTCATGTAGAACAGAGGTGTGTTGAAAAATGATCTGTCTCAAGTATCAGATATTCTAGTTATAGCACTCCCGTATGGATCATCCATTTGGCGCTTACCACATACTCTTTTATATTGTAATGAATTGTAAGAGCCAGAGCCCTGAGGACAGGAAGGAGGTTTATGATTGTCATTATCTTTTTGGCTACCCAGGACAAAGTGAGACCTTGTAAGTATAATAGTTGTGTTTGAATATGTATGTGAGACTCATGAAAGTGTGTGCTTGGTGAAAGCATTAATATTTAATGAGTATAGGGATGCTCTGTCTATGGAGTAGCCATTCTTTTATTCCTCTTTCTAAATAAACTTGCTTTCACTTAAAAAATATTTAATGAGTACAGATTTTGTCCCAGATGGTTTACAAATTAAAGACAAAACTTAACACTGGCCAGTTTGGGCACTTAGTCACAGACTACTGGGATAGACAGATGGGTTTGGGCTGTCAACCTATATCGTGCAACTGTCTATGGATGTGTTTAAGTCCCCAGGTGGCTAGGCTTATACTAGATGATTCTACCTCTTCGTGGACCAGGGATGGATTCAGAATTCAAGGTGAGAATATCAGATTCCCTTTCTCTAAAGAACTGATATGTTCTTAAGAGACACAGAGGCTGCATTAGATTTTGTCAAGCTGGGAGACAGAGAAGCTTGGTGAATTAGGCATTCCCCATTGTCACTACGGCAGTCCAAAACCGGTCAAAGCCAATTTTTGGAGAAGCAAAAATTGTGAAACAGTCGGCCGACAGCAGAATGGATCAGATATTCTGCAGAGCAGAAGAAAAAGAAAAGAGCGAGAAAAAAATGTCTCAACTCCTCTGACAGTTGGGCATACTTCAGGCACTTGAGATCTGTGCAATTCTACTGATTCCTAGGTTGGTGGTGCAAAAGTAATTGCAGTTTTTGCCATTATTTGTCACTGACCTAATAATAAATTCACTTTTACCTAATTCAATGAGATTGGGTTTCTGCTCCTTGCTTAGATCACTTCCTTATCCTTTCCTGATTTTTTTTGTGTGTAGATTTTATATATCTTTTAGGGGAAAACTATAAGTTTTATGAGAGTTAGTTCTTGCCTTAGGTTCTTTGTGGGCTCTCTAGTACTCTGCACTTAGAAGACTCTAAAAAAGGCTTTCAGGATAAATACTAACATGTTACTTACACTCTTACTTCTCTTGTGATGAAATTATTTCTTCACACTGACTGCCATGCTTTTAAAATTCACTGGGTAAAGCTTTTCTTTGAAACTCTGGCAAATCTATGACCACAATTTTCGTATACACATGCATACACACAATATTTTGAATATAATTTTATGAATTTTGCAGAACCCAGGAAAACTAATGATGAACTCTAGTAGCCCAAATTAGAAATCTCAAATCATAACTACATTTCTCTAAACATGTTGACATTAGTATATTAAAAATTCCCTATGGGAACTTTCTATTTAATGAAATCCAATGGCAATTTGATGTGAAGAAGAAAAACATCACCCTAAAACATAAAAATGTTTTTAAGTTTTTCTTCTATAATTCTGATTTTTAAGGTACGTGATCTGGTACTATATGATAGAATTCTAAGCATGTGTCAGAGTTAAATTGTTTATATTTTCTTGGTTATAAAACTACCACACCATATGTCTCATCCAGAGAATGTAGCTATATCAGCTTTTCATATGATGGGGAAAAAATCCACTTACAGAGAAGGGTTTTTAAATTTAATATTATATAATTAAACTTCATCCTCACATAGACACCTCAAATTAAGACTGTTTACATGCTCTTTAATTAGATGCAATTAAGAAGCCCTCTCAAAGCATTTAGGTCCAGAGGGAGCTTTGGCTGCACTGATAGAGTGACTCTTAACGTACAGGAAGTTGCCTTGGTATTAGTAGAGGAGTCTCCCTTTGGAAGATGTGACAGGTACACTTATAAAAGTTCTGTTTGACAGTTCTGGGCAGCAAGGCTTCTCTGCCCTGCCATTATCCTTCCAACCCCTTCCTTATTGTATGTAGCAGCCAAAGTGATACCGAAGCCAGATTGTGTTGTTCTCTTGTTCAAACTCCATCAAGGTCACCCCACCTCGCTGAGAGTAAATCCAGGCTGGGCCCGGGTGCTGTGCAGGATCACGCTGCTCCACCCTGACCCACTCCAGCCTTGGTTGCCCTTGCCTTATCTCTATACTTTAATCTCCTTATTCGGGCTCTCTTGACTTCAGACACACGTCTGTTGTCTCCACTGGATAGGCTTCTTCCCTCATCTCTGCTAAGCATTTACTCACATGCCTCCTTTCCTGTGGGTCTTCTGCTTGTTTACCTTCCTTATCCTTTCTAGCCTTCTTCCTTCCCTGACTGGGTGTTCCCTAGCCTCACTTCTCTGCTTTTTCTTTTTTTTTTTTTTTGCTACAGTACTGATTACCATCTGATATATATTTTATGTAGACGATTTATTGTTGTTTTCTGTTAGGATATAAATTCCAAGAGGCCACAAGTTGTTAGCTTCTTTCTTTCTGTCTGTCTCTAGCACCTATAAAATGATCCAAAGTAACGGCTCTGTGAAGATTTGTTGAGTGCATAAATTACTAAATGAATGCAAGAAAGGAGGGGCTTAATGGGACTTTTGTATGAGTAAAATGATTCTAATTTTTTTGGTTCATTGAAGGTTTATTTTTTAAATAATTTTTTATGTCTTAGGGCTTGATTTTTCTGTATCTCTTAACCTCAAGGGAAATCCTCTTTTAGCATCTACACTGGCCAAATTAACATTAGCTTGTTTTATTGTGGCAGAAACACTTTAGGCTAAAGTGAAAACATCATGAAATTTGGTAACAATATTTGCTGTAAACTGGCAAATAAGATCATTCAGTATGTCCTCACTGTTCACAACAGTGTGAATAAACTTCATGTAGAAGCCAATCTACTTGAAGAAGTGATTAGAAATGTTGAGCAAGGAGAATGACCTTGGCAAAGAAAATAGGCCTTGGGTCAGTCTTGTTTGTTTTATTTAAAAAAAAAAAATCTGACTAGTAATCATTAAAAGCCCAAACTGAAAGTGGGTGAGCTAAGAAAGTAAGAGCAAATAAAAAATTCGTTTTGTATTTAGCAAGACTCACAAAGCACTTGAGTAAGGAAAGGTTGCAATATGTTCTGATCTCTAATGATGGGTTATTCAGTCAAGAGAAGAGAGACTCTGCTTTGTTGTTGGGAATTGTTTTGTGTTGGACCAGAAAAAGAGGCAAAAAGTGAACATGCTTTCAGAAACTCCCTTTTTTTCCTATAAAAATTGCTCTTGGCTAATCCTGTCCCTTCAGTGTGCAATGAGTGTTGGGAAAAGTTTCAAGGGATCAGACTTTAACTTTGAACCAAAGCATGTTGTGTACAAAACACATACATATTTTTCTTAGAGTCTAAAATATAAGGTACCAGGAATTAGATTGTATTCATTGGGATTATTTTCGGTATAATGATTCTGGTTTTATAACACAAAATTTGGAACACGCGGTCTGGCAAGAATATCAGAGATATGGCTGTGTTCTGTTACAAATCTGAAATATCAGCCATTCCTCTCACAGGAGCTCTCAGTAGGCTGTCTTTCCTCTACTGGTGGGAGAGTCAGGTTGGGTCATTCTGCTGTTTTGTGAAAGGAAGATGTTAACTTATAGACAATCAGATGTCCCAGGAATGGAAATTTTAGCAACCAATCTTGCTGAAAACAGAGGGAACTTAGTAGTCATTTATTTTGTTGTTTTCTACTAGGATATAAATTCCAAGAGGGCACAAGTTATTAGTTGCTTTCTTTCTTTCTGTCTGTCTCTAGCACCTATAAAATGATCCCTGGTAACCTCAGGGTAAATCAAACAACCTTGTGAAATTTACTGTAAAATCCAGCCAGAAGAGAGATTTGCTTAGTTTGATTTGGGCTATTCTGATTTATTTAATTTCTCTGTTCAGTTTTACACACTGGGGATTTGTGAAGCTACATCACAGTCATAATCTGTTGGTGATTATTCATATAAATGAGTTTATATATCCTACAAGGACAAGCTTTATATTTATTTCCTATGAGCAAATATTATCAAAATTACTGGCATATAAAAGAACTTAGATCAGTGGTTAAACTGGCAAGACATTAAATTCTCTTTCCATTTCGTAAAATACAAATGACAGATTATTAGACAATTTGAATGAATGTACTGATTTGTCAACATTTCACTACTCAGAATACTTAACAATAAACACATGATGTTCCAAATTTTAAATGAATATGAAAGGAAATAATTCCTTCACTAATGGAATTTTTTTGTGTGTGTATGTGTGTGGAATGTTTAGCCTATTTGAATCTATTTTCCAAAGTAGTGGTATGTTTCATTTAAATGTTCAGCATTGGTGTTTAGGTGTTCTCCCAAACTCACACCATACTAGCTTATCTTCTTGGAGTTGCAGGTAATCATTACTTATTGTTAAATCAATAAATTTTTGTTGATATTTATTTTGGAATCATATAGTTGTCCATATGAGAAACAGCTAGATAGAAAATTAGCACCTGCAAGTTAAAACATCTGTCCTTGAAACTAGCTTTGAGGCTTATATTTGAAGCCACATTTTCCTTTTTCTGGTCTCTAAATATATATGATATAATTTATGCAATTGGAAATTTACATGACTCTCTTATATAACCCCAGTTTCACCTTTTCTGGGGTGCTGGCTTTTATTTCTGAAGAGCCTCCCTCCAAGGCCTCACAGGGAGAGTTTTGAGAATGCTTGGTAGCCTGTATTTTCAGTACCGTCATATGCTCTAAACCTATGAAATATGTATTTGTATTTTTTATGAAAGAGAAATCTAGCTTTTATAAAACAGTAAAAAGATCACCGTGAGCAAAGAATTCTGAAAGAATATAGACAAATTTTCTTACAGGAAGTACAGAATGTCATAATGCACAAAAGCTTCATTGTCATTTTGTCGTGAAAATGTATTGTTTCATGTAAGCATACAATAAAGATTTAATACTTACTATTCTTATCGACTTATTACTTTACTCACAATTTACTTTATATCTAAACCGTATTGCACATGTACAATGAGAATACTGACATTTATATTTTTATAAAATATGTATTACCAAAAACATTTCTTTGAAATTCTTTATTAGTGAATTCATAAATACTCAATATTTCCAGGTGGCCTAGATGGGGTTTAGAAGATGAGAATAATCCACATGCCATTAAAGAAGGAATATTCTAAAGAAAATAATTCATCATGCTTAGTCCTAGAGATATGGTTTATGAACAGTAATTACCTGGATGCTTTTGCAGGGGTGAAGGGGGAGTGTTTCCCTTCAGGAAGGACTCTCTTTCTTAAGTAAGGGTATCATCGGGTAGTGTTTTTATTAGGTGGTTGGTGTTATAAGTAGATGGTATGTAAGTTACCTTAATTTGTTCCAAGGAACGACCTAGTTTAAGAGTCCAACAAAAGTAACTAAATACCATGTAACAAACAGAACCCATGTGGGAACTAAATTGGCTGTCACCTTTTCCAGCATCTGTTTTACGAAATGAAGTGAGGACTTGAAAAGCGAACTGTTAGGAATGTTTTTCTCAAATACTAACTAAAAACTTGGTCCAGGAATCACATTCTGACAGACAGCAGTAGAATGTGCAACCAGAATAAATACTGGGAGTGTTGTTGCTCAACCATTATGAAATTATTCAAATAATCACCAGGAGATTCTTGATCAAACAGTGTGTACTAACACTGTGCAGTGATGTAACCCATTGTGCAGATATAAAAAGCCACACATAACATTAATAGTCACCCAGAAAAAATTCCCTAAAATTTCTATTATCTTCGATATTCTTTAAACAAACATTTATTACAATGTGTTAGATTGTGATAGGATCTAACGTCAAAGATCCAATCAGGAAAATATGCTGGTATTCTACAATATGATAATCAGAGCTACGATAAAGGTAAGCTTATGAGAGGCATTTGATTCCCACATATTTATTGGGGAAGGATGAGTGCAGGGAATCTTCTAAAGTAAGCTGCTTCTGAAGTTATTTTGGAAGGATGGGATTCACTTGCCAGGTGAGTCAAACAAGAGAATATTAAAGGCACAGGAATATAAGAAACATAGTATGTTAGAAAAATTAAAAATAATTTTGATGTGATTTATTGTGAATGGGAAAAATGCAATTAAAATTTTAAAAAGTTGACTCTCAAAAAGGATATGTTTGATCATAAGCAAATAAAACATGACTATTTTAAAGATAAATGCAATGACAATTTCTTGTTGTTACCCTATGGCATGGGAAAGTGGAACTCATTTAGGGCTTTTGTGTCATGAAGCTGGAAAATGAAATGAGTCATTGCTACAATAAGTATGGCTCATCCCTTGGGAGTAAGGAGAAAGTAAATAACGATTTGAAAGGAGCATCCTAAAGTAGAAGGTGACAGAGCAGGGAGGAGAAAGGATCATCCATCTCTAATTGTAGGATGGTTTGTCACATCTCAGTGCCCCAGATGAGAAGTAGAAGGCACCCTAGGTTAAGTGTAGTTAACTTGAGACGTTGGCAGGAATTAACCTGATTTTTTAAAAATATGGATAAAAGGCCTTTGTTTCTTACTAACAGGTTGATGTTAGTAACACCAATAATATTAGAAGTAAAAATAGTTGGATACTTCTAAAAAATTGAGAAATATTGTTTTTCAGTTTATTTTTTAGAAGTATCCAAGTATTTTTAAAATGTGCACTTTGAGCATATTTAAAAGATATCACATCTGCAATTGTTTCTTGCTGCAATGAAAAGAGCTGGCAGCTGGATCCTTCTAGCACAGACTCAGCTGCCTTTTCTTTGCAAGTGTAGAACCAAAGATAAGGATTACTTTTATAAATATGTAATTATGAATTTTTTTCAGATTCTGATTAATAATTCATCCCCAACTCCTATAACATTATGTTATGAATGTTAAACAACTGGATGAGTCAAAATTTGATATTTAAGGAGATTAAGGGGAATATTGTGCATAAATTTTAGTTTTCTTTGCTGCCTCGTAGAATATTAGTGGAGCACAATTTGAAATAAATTTGTTTCTCTTACTGAAGCCACATATTCATATGTTTTACTCAAGAAAAGTTACTGTTATCTGTTGTTTTGATAATCATATGGACTACATGATGTGGTTCTGAATCAAAGTAGCAGAGGTGATTTGCAGGGAAAAGTTAAACCAGATACAGTGTTTTCCTCCTTCTCTCCCTTTTAAACACAGAACCTAAAGTCTACTTTAAAAGATTTCTAAGCAGTTAAAAGTTGGACTCCCTTGGTTCAAATCTTAGTGCAGTCTCTTAAATGATGGGCAAATTTGGGTAAATGACTTAATCTCTTCCTGCTTCACCTGTAAATAGGCATAATAAAAAACCTTATTCCCACTGAGTAATTATCAAAGCAAAATGAGGTAATGTATATAAAACACTAAGTTCACTGCTTAGCACATAATAGGAGTAAAACCTATTGAAACTTAGCTATTTGTGCTATTATTCAAGAATGGATGCAAATGGAGTGAAACTGTGTGTTTGTCTGCACATGTGGCATGTGTATGTGCGTGTGTTGAGGAAAAAATTATTCTGATTGTATTGGGCTGTTCCTGCATTGCTATAAAGAAATACCAGAGACTGGGTAATTTATAAGAAAATTTATTTATTTGTCTCATGGTTCTGCAGGCTGTACAGGAATCATACCAGCATCCGCTTCTGAAGCCTCAGAAAGCCCCAATCATGGCAGAAGGCAAAGGGTGAGCAGGCACATTACCTGGCAAGATCAGAGCAGGAGGATGGGGACCATCCCACATACTTTTAAATGGCCAGATCTCTTGAGAACTCAGAGAGCTCACTTACCACCAAGGAAATAAAGTAAACTTTCATGAGGGTTATGCCCTCATGTTACAAACACCTCCCACTAGGCCCCACTTTCAACACTGGAGATAACAATTCAACATAAAATGTGGGCAGGGACATATATATTCAAACCATGTCATTCAGCCCTGGCCCCTCTCAAATCTCCTGTCCTTCTCACATTGCAAAATACAATCTTCCCTTCCCAATAGTTCCCTCCAGCATTAACTCAAAAGCCCAAAGTCTCATCTGAGACAGGGCAAATCCCTTCCACCTATGAGCCTGTAAAATCAAAACCAAGTTAGTCACTTTCAAGATACATTATAGGCATTGAGTTATAGGCTTTGGGTAAACATTCCTGTTCCAAAAGGGATAAATTGGCCAAAAGAAAGGTTCTAATGGTCCCATTCGAGTTTGAAACCCAGCAGGGCAGTCATTAAATCTTAAAGCTCCAAAATAATCTCCTTTTACTCTGTGTCCCATATACAGGGCACACTGCTGCAAGGAGTGGGCTCCCAAGGCCTTGGGCAGCTCTGTCCCTGTGGCTTTGCAGGGTTTAGCCCCCAATGCTGCTTTCATGGGCTGGAGCTGAATGCCTTCAGATTTTTCCGGGACCAGGGTGCAAGCCGTCAGTGGATCTATCATTCTCAAGTCTGGAGGATAGTGGCCCCCTTCTCACAGCTCCACTAGGCAGTACCCCATTGGAGACTCTGTGTGGGAACTCCAGCTCCGCATTTCCCCTTGGCACTGCCCTCTGTGGGGGCTCTGCCCCTGTGGCAGACTTCTGCCTGGGTAGTCAGGCTTTCTCTTACACCCTCTGAAACCAAGGTGGAGGCTGCCAAGCATTCTTCACTTTTGCATTCTGTGCAACTACAGGCTTAACACCATATGGAAGCTGCCAAGGCTTATGGCTCACATTCTCCAAAGTGGCAGCCTTAGCTGTACCTGGGCCCCTTTGAGCCATGGCTGGAGCTGGAATGGCTGGGATATGGGGAGCAGCGTTGCGAGGCTGCGCAGGGCAGTGGGGCCCTGAGCCTAGCCCAGGAAAACACGCTTCCCTTCTAGGCCTCTAGGTCTGTGATGGACAGGGCTGCTTGCAAAGGTTTCTAAAATGCCTTCAAGGCTTTTTCTCCGTTGCCTTGGCTATTAGCACCTGTCTCCTTTTTAGTATTGCAAATTTCTCTATTAAGTGGTTGCTCCACAGGCTACTTGAATTACTCTCCTGAAAAAGCTTTTTCTTTCTCTGCCACATATCCAGGCTGCAAATTCTCCAAACATTTATGTTCTGCTTCTTGTTTAAATATAAATTACAACTTTAAGCCATTCCTTTGTTCCTGCATCTAAGCATAGGCTGTTAGAAGCAGCTAGGCTACATATTGAATGTTTTGCTGCTTAGAGATTTTATCTGCCAGATACCCTAGGTTATCACTCTCGAGCTCAAACTTCTACAGACTCCTAGGGCAGGAACAGAATGGAGCCAAGCTCTTTGCTAAGCCATAATGTGAATGACTTTTGTTCTAGTTCCCAATAAGTTTCTCATTTCCATCTGAGAATTCCTCAGCCTAGACTTCACTGCCCATATCACTATCAGCATTTTGGTCACAACCATTTAACCAGTCTCTAAGATGTTCCAAACTTTCCCTCATTTTCCAGTCTTCTTCTGAGCCCTCCAACTTCTTCCAACCTCTGCCCATTACCCAGGTCCACAGTCATTTTCACATTCTCAGGTATCTTTATAGCAATACCTCACTCCTGGCACTAATTTGCTGTATTACACTATTCTTGCATTTCTCTAAAGAAAGACTTGAGCCTGGCAATTTATAAGGAAAAAGAATTAATTAGCTCATGGTTCTGCAAGTTGCACAGGAAGCATAGTGGCATCTGCTTCTGGGGAAGCCTCAGGAAGTTTCAGTCATGGCAGAAGGCAAATGGGGAGTGGCACATCACATGGTGAGAATGGAGCAAGAGAGAAAGAGTGGGTGAGGAGGTGCTACACGATTTTAAATGACTAGATCTTGTGAGAACTCAGAGAGATTACTGCCAAGCAGAAGGGCTGGACCATTCAGGAGGGTTATACCCTTATGATCCAAACACCTCCTACCAGGCCCCATCCTCAACAATGGGGATTACAGTTCAACGTGAGATTTTGGCAGGGACATAAATTCAAACCATATCACTGATTCTTGTTAAAATGGTAGAAAGTCTTAATTCAAGACTATTGCAATCGAAGTATTGCAATGGAGGAGCGAGGTCAGGCTCAAGTCCAAAAATGGAAAAGACAGGGAAGACAGGTGGAGATTGATAATCAATGAGCAGAGTGAGGGGATCAATTGATGAAAAGTTACTAAGAGGAGACATCAAAGGTAAGGGGATTCTAGCAAAACTATTCCAAGAAAATTATTGCTAGAGACAGACCAGGGACTTAGATGTCAAAAGCGAGGGATGAAGATCTTGGTTAGCTATCAAGGGTAGAAGATTATCTCCAAATTGATTTAAGCAGGATTCTTTACTTAGACTGGGCTGGGCAGGTCAAAAACAGAATGGGGGCCAAGATCAAGGCCTCTTTCAAAAGTGGGCTCAGAGGAACTCTGGCTAAAGCTAGGTCAAGGAGAAGAGTCTTTGTTAGTGTGTATATGTGTGTGTCGTATGTGTAATGGTGGTGAGTGGAAGCAGGATTGGCTATATAATTTGAGGGACTCAGGGAAAATGAAAATATATATGGATCCTCTTGTTCAAAATATCAGTAATTTGAAGATAGCAACAAAATAGCATTAAGTCCAGCACTGGGCCCTGTTAAATCTGTGGGCTGTTTGACCACACATGTTGTGTGCCCATACAGCTGGCTCAAGGTAGGAGCAATAGAAAGCATGAGGGCCTACGTTAAATAAAAGACCAGAGCAATATACAATTATTTGGGTAGAATTGAAGTTGCCTTCCTTGTGTTTCTGAATACATTACTGACTTAAGTGACTATTAAGGAAAAATGGAAAGAAACAAATTCAAGGCAGACCTATAGTGCATAAGGAAGCCTCATAGAGTGACAGCTATCATCTTATGTGAATACAGCCTTTAAAAATGCACTAGTCTATATATGAGGGACCACTTTTCAGTCAGAATCTGTTTACTGAGACTTGAAAGTTTAGAGAGTAGACGAGAAAAGTTAGAAAGAATGCTCACATCACTCTCTTGCTTTTTTACCCTCCTCTGGCTTTTTCCTGGTGCATGCAGAATAGAATTCAAACTTCTTGCCAGAGTTTTCGAGGGTATACTAGTTAGATAGTACCTGCTGCTGTAACAGACAAGCCTCCCAGTAGTTAACACAATAACAGTTTTGGAGTGGTCTTAAATTTTCCAAAGGGAGTACTGACAAATTAAGTAATTTATCTGTTTCTTAATGAATTTACCAACTCAAGATTCAAGAAACTCTCCTAAGAATTTGCTGGTGTGTCTCAGCCAATCAAAGCTTTGGTTATTTATCTATTTTAGTAATTCTGGCCACTTCTTTTCCCCAGACTATTTTTTTGCCTTAATGCATTAGAATAGACCATGAGGTCTATTTGCTCACTTAATTTTAGGTATGCTTTGATTCAGAGCAGATAACATCATAGCAGAACTGTCTGCAGCAGTTCCAGATGGCACATTTTTATACCATGTTGTTCAGAAAGAGTAAGAACTTATTTAGGTAGTTCTCTCAGATGATCAAGAAGGATGCTTTTCCAAAAGCTCCCCACAAACATGTCCTTATAGTTACTGAGCCATGTGGATCATATTTCCATCTCTGAACCAGTCACTGTGGCAGGGGTGTGCAGTTTGGCTCAATTTATCAAGATACTGCCCCGCCTCCTTGTCCCCAGAAGCATCTTCAGAAGCAAATGGGCTACTTGGAGGTGATGTAGGTGCCCCAAAAGTTGATAGGCCAGTGGGAGTTAAAAAACAAAAAAAGAGTCAAAGATGACTTTTAGTTTTATTTGCAGAAAAAACTGGAAGACCGTTAAAGAGCAGATCAAGGACCAAGCCAGGAATTAAAAAGCCGGTACATCTGAACATTTTCTGTGTAACTGTGGAAATGGAAATGTCAGTTATGAAACAAGTGGTGCTTGTGAGATTGTCAATGAACCAGGGTCTTACATTTCAAGAAATGGAAAGAAGTGACTCCACATCCCCACAAACACACTTTGAGTCTGTGGGTTACTGAGATAAGGTAGTGTAGGAGAGGTACAGTCAGATAGAATGGGTAATTGAAGAGATTAGAGAAGCAATCTCCAAAACCAGCAATGTGAAGAATATGAAAGGAATATGAAAGGAAAAACCACCAGCAGTTACAGCTAGGTCTCAGAGCAACCAAGTGAAAGAAGATAAATTTGTGAATGTGAGAGATTCATTTACATGTGAAAAATCATAGATTTCAGAGGCCTCCACTGACTCCCTGTATTTATTCCAGGCTGACTCCAGTCCATTGTTTATCTTAGAACCTATAAGCCCAGGATATGCTTGTCAACAACACACACACACCCCTACACCCTTCTTCACTGTTTCTCTGCATATTCATTTGCAATGGGCATGGCTCAGGGAGACTGCACTCAGGCACCTGCTCAGCCACAGCTACTTCATGGAGAGAGAGTTATGCTGTGCTGGATTCAGTACCATGCCAAAATGAAGGCTTCCTAAGATTCGCAGTTCCCTCCAGTTTATGTGCAGAGTAGTAGGGTCCTAGCCTACGTAATTGTAGATTCCTTCAAATCTACCTGGTTGTATCTACCTCTATAACTTCTCCCTTTCTCCCAGCTCCTCTTAAGAGGCTTTGAGCTTAAGGAAGTGAAAACAGTGATATCAGACCCTTTGATCTGACTATTTTCTTCCTATCCAGGCTCTATCATCGTTTCCCCATCCTCTTTCCAAAGGAGGTTTTTCCCTGTAGTTTCTTTTGTGATGGATGGCTTTCTACACTGAATTTTGTTTTTTCCCTCTTCTAGGCAATACATTTCTTGGCCCACCTGTGGTAGTACAAGGGCTTATGGAGAAGAGAAAATTTGTATTAAAAAGAAATAAAATATATCTGGAGGCTTTTCAAAATATCATCCCCATCACATACCTTTTGAGAAGTTATATCCACACATGAAGCAAAGTGTATGTGTTTTCATGAACATTGATCCAGAAGTAGCTTCATAAGACCACAGTTTATTATCTGTATTTTTGAATGTTCTTGAAAGTTTGAAAAGTATATAAAATTGGTTTTCACCCAAGCAGGGCAGTTCTCCCTGCCATCTTCCTGGAACTTAGAATTACTGATTTTACAGTGCCTGTTTATTGCTTTTCTTTCTGTCTTTAATTGTCCTTTTATCCTCTATAAATAAATATTTTACTATTATCATATAGTAGTTCCCTGACTTTTCATCTGCATAAATGGGCTGAATAATACACAGAGAAATACGGCAAAAAAACACAGGCTTCAGAATCCAGAGTCATTCTGATTTTTTGTCTGTACTAACTTTCTGGGTAATTTTGGGCCAATCCATTCATTTATTTATTCAAGGAATATTTATACGGTGTTTACACTACAGTGTGCTAGCTCTCTCAGCCATTTACCCACTAGGGCTCTGTTTCCCTTATCAGTAAATGAAGAAGGTTAATAAAAATAATCTCTAGGGTCCATCCAGTTTTCTATTCTAAGTGCTGGATGATGTCTACCTTTAGGTTTTTTTACCACTAAATATTTATAAACTATGATTTCATAAAAGCCTTATCCCAAAGTAATTTATTGCTGGTATAAAAACCATAGACTTCATGAAATCTAAATATGCAAAACAAGTATGGTTTTGCTTCCTTCAATTTTTTTTTTCTTTTTCTCTCCTTTTAAATTTTATAGGGAGGATCACATTATAACTCACCTTTTTCTTCTATGGAAAGCTTACCTAAAGAAAGCATTTAGTGAATATTTGTTAACCGCACCCCATTGGTTGACTCCCCTGTACTTCTATGAACTGAAGAGCAAAGGCAACACTGTTGAGCTTTTTCTATGGAATGCCTGTTGAAAGGTGTACTGAGGAAACTGGAGGTAGCTCCCCTTTCTAAGCCAGGCCAGACACCTTCAAATGCTGCTCTCGGAGTTGCATACTGGGGATTGTCTATCTGCAGTTCTTACAAGATTTATTGACATCAAGCCTGGAAAATAGCAATGTTCTAAAGGTTAATAGACTGACATGACTTATAAAAACTGCCCTTATACCTAACACAGTCTGAGAGTAAAGAAGGAGCACTGAACAGAAAACACTATGCTATGGAGGCCTCCAAACCCTGCTGTCAGCAGGGAAAGGAACTTGTGGGTGCCTAAGGACAAAAAGACTGACAAGGCTGGGATTTGCCATAGGATGATACATGACTGTCACCTTCCCTGCTACCGGATGGTATCTTGTGGTTTGCCCTGGGGTTTTCTTTAATGATATGTAAATGACAGGAAGCTCTTATTCCCTCCAGGATCATGTGAACTGGCCACATTAAGGACTACCATTCTGGTGGCAGTTAAATACTGTAGAAAAATGACCCTGGAGGCAGCTGTCTTCCCCATGGGCAGTTCCAGAAGACTTTATTCCAGTAGGAACTGATCATTAAGGACTCTTCCCGAAACAGGATTCCCTGAGAGTGGGAAGGACTCTTGACAGTGCTAGAGCAGCGTGCAGGGCTCCAGGCTGAATTCCTCAGGCTGCTCTTGACAGAAGCTCTGAGCCACCTTGATGGTGATTATCTGATGACAATTTCACAGGCTGTCAGTAACCATTGTGCTTGAGTGGCACCCCTAAAGGATAATGGGGTTTAATTGCTCTTCCTAGGAGAGGTGGGGATGCTTGGGGCGGTGAATGGTGGGAGGGTATTTTATGAAGAGGAGTTGGATAGACAGAAAAAGGAGTCAAAATATATATTCATTTACAGAGTGGGATGATGCTACTTAAAATAACAACTCAAAGTCCTCCAACGCATTTTAAACCTAAACTTAAAAGAATCATAATGGGTGTTCTTTCTCTTTTACATTGTATTTGGCGATGTTTGTTGAGGATTTCTCCCTAGTGAGAGCTGAGAAAGATGCCTGCCTCAGCTATTCCCTTCTGATTTCTCTAAGAAAAAAGGCTGAGGGGTCCAGTAACTACTTCTTTATGTAACCCCCACTCCGCCAACTGTGGCATTTCAATTTGTTTTAGCACACAAGTGGAATGAGTGTGACAGTCTCATTTGTGTCTCTAGTGAATTTCTGTCTCTGTCAGGAGAACAAATCATGCCCACCAAAGCACAAAATGAATTTAGCATGTGATATTGTCAGCAGTCTCTACACAGTCCTGCATTCGAGGAGAGCAGAGCGAGCAGTGGGATGTTTGTGTGGAAGTCCTTTTCTGTCAGATTCCTTGCACAAGCGTGTGTTTCCCCATACTACTAGAACTACATTTGTCTCCATGTTGGGTAAATGGAGGCAAAGGGAATTTTTCTGAACTATGTGGTTTAGCGCTGCTCCACCAACGGAACAAGGCCATATTAACTTTTTCTCTTTGTTTTCCTTTCTTGCCTCTCTAACTGGGTGATGCAAGCTCTGACAAGTCCAATTTGTTTATTCATTTTTCACTCTTAACTGTTTATTTGAAACCTTAACGACTAGTAAGGAAAATGAACGATACTGAGCAACAGTCCCCTTAGGACTAAGCTCTACCCTGCAGTACTGATGGGTGTGAAATCTAGATGGAAACCTGGGCTGTATTTTTGAACATGTAAAATTGATCCTAAGCATGCAACATTGGAAATTGCTTAAATACCAAGCAATGTCACAACTTGGTTCAAAATCTAGAAATATCCATTTAACAAAAATGAGAAATGCATTTACTATTTATTTCATATCTGTGAGAAATTGCACATATTCATTAGAAAACTAAATTCACAAAATATTTACTGAGCTATAAAAGAAGTGTGATATTTAATCATGTTTTAAACATGTTCTTTGACTATCTTAACTCCAATAAATATCTTAAGTTTTTTGAAGTAGTTTTAACATAATAATTTTATTATTTGGCAAAAGACTTCATAACTTAAACAAAATATCCTAGGAGGAAGCAGTGACAATGATATGAGTAATTAGGCCTCTGCTTTATTTTTTTATTTTTATTATTTTTTTAAGTATTTATTGATCATTCTTGGGTGTTTCTCGGAGAGGGGGATGTGGCAGGGTCATAGGATAATAGTGGAGAGAAGGTCAGCTGATAAACACATGAACAAAGGTCTCTGGTTTTCCTAGGCAGAGGTCCCTGTGGCCTTCCGCAGTGTTTGTGTCCCTGAGTACTTGAGATTCGGGAGTGGTGATGACTCTTAAGGAGCATGCTGCCTTCAAGCATCTGTTTAACAAAGCACATCTTGCACCGCCCTTAATCCATTTAACCCTGAGTTGACACAGCACATGTTTCAGAGAGCATGGGGCTGGGGGCAAGGCCATAGATCAACAGCATCCCAAGGCAGAAGAATTTCTCCTAGTACAGAACAAAATGGAGTCTCCTATGCCTACTTTTTTCTACGCAGACACAATAACAATCTGATCTCTCTTTCTTTTCCCCACATTTCCCCCTTTTCTTTTCAACAAAACCACCATCGTCATCATGGCCCTTTCTGGATGGTCGCTGTCTTTTCGGAGCTGTTGGGTACACCTCCCAGATGGGGCGGCTGGGCAGAGGCGCTCCTCACTTCCCAGACGGGGCGGCCAGGCAGAGGCTCTCCTCACATCCGAGACGATGGGCGGCTGGGCAGAAAGCCTCTGCTTTAAAACATAAAACGCTACATAGAGAAACTCAAGCATTTCCCTAATCCCCATCAGTATAAGACTTTATGGCTGTACGCTTGTCAGATGATGTAGAGATTAAATTGGAATATGCCATTCTGAGAAATGATAAGAATATTGTCTATAGACTGCTATCATAGTACTATAAACATTTCTTTAAATTTAGGAGTTCAGTTTTATGAGGAAAGAGAAATTAAATTTGTGATATGATTTTAGGCCTATCTGAATACAGTGTTCATGCTCTGGCCTTATGAAATTGTAGCTGCTGTCATTATCATCATCATCATCATCTTCATTTTTGAGGGTAACAGGATGGGTAATCAATGAATTTGGAGTCAACCTCCTACTTTAAGTTCATTTTCAAAGGAGTGGCTGTAGTGTGATTGATGTGAAAATCATATATGTTATGTCTATTGGTGCAGGTCCATTTTGAAACATGTTGAGTGGGCAAATATTAAGATTTTTTTAAAAAAAACTTGAGCCTAAGAGTCTTTGGCCAACTTGGTTCTTGGCATTCATGAAGCTTAATGGATTTCTATAAGAAAATACGCATGTTTTGCTAAAAACTCTCAATAAACTAGGTGTTGATGGACTATCTCAAAATAATAAGAGCTATTTATGACAAATCCATTGCCAATATCATACTGAATGGGCAAAACCTGGAAGCATTCCCTTTGAAAACCAGCACAAGACAAGAATGCCCTCTCTAACCACTCCTATTCAACATAGTATTGGAAGTTAGGCCAGGGCAATCAGGCAAGGGAAAGAAATGAAGGTTACTCAGATACGAGAGGAAGTCAAATTGTCTCTGTTTGCAGATGACATGATGGTATATTTAGAAAACCCCATTGTCTCAGCCCAAAAACTCCTTAAGGTGATAAGCAACTTCAGCAAAGTCTCAGGATACAAAATCAGTGTGCAAAAATGACAAGCATTCCTATATGCCAATAATAGACAAGCAGAGAGCCAAATTATGAAAGAACTCCCATTCACATTTGCTACAAAGAGAATAAAATACTTAGGAATATAACTTACAAGGGACATGAAGGACCTCTTCGAGGAGAACTACAAACTACTGCTCACGGAAATAAGACAGGGCACAAACAAATGGAAAAAAAAATCCATGCTCATAGATAGGAAGAATCAATATCATGAAAATGGTCATACTGCCTAAAGTAATTTATAGATTTAATGCTATTCCCATCAAGCTACCATTGACTTTCTTCGCAGAATTAGAAAAAAACTGTAAATTTCATTTTGGAACCAAAAAGAAGCTCATATAGCCAAGACAATTCTAAGCAAAAAGAACAAAGCTGGAGGCATCATGCTACCTGACTTCAAACCATACTACAAGGCTACAGTAACCAAAACAGCGTGGTACAGGTTTTGGTATATAGACAGATATATAGACCAATGGAACAGAACAGAGACCTCAGAATTAACACCACACTTCTACAACCATCTGATCTTAGACAAACCTGAGAAAAACAAGCAATGGGGAAAGGATTTCCTATTTAATAAATGATGCTGGGAAAACTGGCTAGCCATGTGCAGAAAACAAAAACTGGACCCCTTCCTTATACCTTGTACCAAAATTAACTCTAAGTGAGTTAAAGACTTAAATGTAAAACCTAAAACCATAAAAACCCTAGAAAAAAACCTAAGCAATACCATTCAGGACATAGGCATGGGCAAAGACTTCATGACTAAAACACTGAAAGCAATGGGAACAAAAGCCAAAATTGACAAATGGGATCTAATTAAACTAAAGAGCTTCTGCATAGCAAAATAAACTATCATCAGAATGAACAGGCAGACTACAGAATGGGAGAACATTTTTGCAATCTATCCATCTGACACAAGTCTAATATCTGGAATCTACAAGGAACTTAAAACTAATTTACAAGAAAAAAACAACAAACCCCATCAAAAAGTGAGTGAAGGATCTGGACAGATACTTCTCAAAGGAAGACATTGATAAGGGCGACAAACATATTAAAAAAAGTGAATCACCACTAATCATTAGAGAAATGTATATCAAAACCACAGTGAGATACCATCTCACGCCAGTTAGAATGGTGATTACTAAAAAGTCAGAAAACAACAGATGCTGATGAGGATGTGGAGAAATAGGAATGCTTTTACCCTGTTGGTGGGGGTGTAAATAAGTTCAACTATTGTAGAAGGCAGTGTGGCTATTACTCAAGGATCTAGAACCAGAAATACCATTGAATCCAGCAATCCCATTACTGAGTATATACCCAAAGGATTATAAGTCATTCTAGTATAGAGACACATGTATGTTTATTGCAGCACTGTTCACAATAGCAAAGACTTGGAACCAACCCAAATGCCCATCAATGATAGACTGGATACAGAAAATGTGGTATGTATATACCATGGAATACTATGCAGCCGTAAAAAACAAGGAGTTAATGTCCTTTGCAGGGACATGGATGAAGCTGGAAGCCATCATTCTCAGCAAACTAACACAGGAACAGAAAACCAAACACCACATATTCTTACTCATAAGTGGGAGCTGAACAATTAGAACGCATGGACACAGGGAGGGGAAGTTCATACACTGGGGCCTGTTGTGGGCTGGAGAGGCAAGGGAAGGGAGAGCATTAGGACAAATACCTAATGCATGTGGGGCTTAAAACCTAGATGATGGGTTGATAGGTGCAGCAAATCATCATGGCACATGTATACCTATGTAACAAACCTGCATGTTCTGCACATGTATCTCAGAACTTAAAAAGAATACACATGTTTACATGTGTATATATATACATATGTATTTATATATACAACCTTGTAACATAATATCTCTCCTATAATCTAGAAAAAAACTCATCTTCCGATGATATTTAATTTTTTAATTTTATAACATTTATAATTTGCAATTGAATGAAAGTTGTATGTGCGTCACTTAGGTATAATAAAATAAGCATCTATTTCCATCTAAGAATTATAATTTCTGCTTGATCTCACCTAATCTCAATTATTCTTGTGGTTTCAGGTTACATGTCAATCAGTGAAGCATTCCCTTATCTGTCACTGTGAATCAGTTCCTTCTGTTATTTTTTACAATAGCACTTTTTTCCATAATGTGTCACAGTTGGTATTTAGAGATGTTTATTATATACCTTCTTTTCTAGAATGTAAGCTCCCTGAGAGTAGAGTCCATGTCTGTTTTGTTCATTACTCTTGTTCATCTAATATTGTGCATGTCACGTTGTAAATTTTTCATAAATATAAATTTATTAATAATTGAGAATAAACAAAGCTCTAAAAGTCGATGATATAGAGGCAGTTATTAGCAAATGCTTGGATATAGGAAATTAGATAAAAGATGTCTAAGATCACTCCATTTTTGTAGGCAGAATGGTTAGTTTAATGGTAATTTTTTTATTTTTTTGAGATGGAGTCTTGCTGTGTCACCCAGGCTGGAGTGCAGTGGTGCGATTGTGGCTCACTGCAGCCTCCACCTCCCGGGTTCAAGCAATTCTCTCACCTCAGCCTCCTGAGTAGCCGTGATTACAGGGGCACACCACCATGCCCAGCTAATTTTTGCATTTTTAGTAGAGACGGCGTTTCACCATGTTGGCCAGGCTGGTCTCGAACTCCTGACCTCAGGTGATCCAAAGTGCTGGGATTACAGGAATGAGCCATGGTGCCCAGCCTAATGGTCATTTTAAATCACAAAAAATGGACATTGTAGGAGGAGCAGTCTGAAAATTTATTCAATGGAATAAGAAAGTACTGAACTTCCCCCATGTATTCAATGAGTGTGTATACAGTTGTTCCTCAGTATCCATGGGGAATGGATTTCAGGACTCCTCTTGGATACTAAAATCCACAAATCTCAAGTCCTTTATATACAATGGCATAGTACATACAGCTATAAAATATGATGAGTTCATGTCCTTTGTAGGGACGTGGATGAAGCTGGAAACCATCATTCTCAGCAAACTATCGCAGGGACAAAAAACCAAACACCGCATGTTCTCACTCATAGGTGGGAATTGAACAATGAGCTCACATGGACACAGGAAGGGGAACATCACACACCGGGGCCTGTTGTAGGGTGGGGGGAGGGGGGAGGGATAGCATTAGGAGATATACCTAATGTTAAATGACGAGTTAATGGGTGCAGCACACCAACATGGCACATGTATATGTATGTAACAAACCTGCACGTTGTGCACATGTACCCTAAAACTTAAAGTATAATAAAAATAAATAATAAAATAAAATGGCATAGTATTTGCATATCATTTAATGATATCCTCCAATATACTCTGTCATATCTAGATTACTTATAATACCTAATACAATGCCTGCTTACACATCACTTCATTTTTGTAGATTCAGTGTAGTACTTGGTACACAGCACATTCAAGTTTTGCTTTTAGAAACTGGAATATTTTCCCCAAATATTTTCCATCTATGGTTGGTTAAATCCATGAAGGCAGAACCCATGGATATGAAGGGCCAGCTATATATTTGGGTGTGTGTGCACACGTGTGTGTGTGTATATATGTATATGTATGTATTAGATGTGTATATGTATGTATGTGTGTGTATGTGTGTGTAGAGAGGGAAAAAGAGGGGGAAGGAAAAGAGAAACAGTACATTAAACATGACATCTTTGTGAAGAGGAAAAGGAATTATTAAAAATAAATGCAAGAACAGTAAAGAACTATAAGAGAGGTGGGAGGAAAAATGCAAGTCATGGGAGAGGGGGTTTCAAGAACAAAATGTTGGGGTTTAGAAGAGACACCCTTCTTCTATACCTAGGTTTTACTCAATAAAGAAAACTTAAGGACACAAAGATAACTTTACTAGTGATGGGGGCCAGGAGCCAAGTGAGATTTAAATAGCCCTATTAACAGGAACTTAGAATTAGGCCAATTTAACTTCTCTGATCACAGTCAACTCTCTATCTGTCTAGGCTGATGTGGGTGACTGAATGTGTGAAACTTGGATATAGGGAAGCAGAAAAGAATGCAAGCTTTCTGTAGGCAGCTGATATGGTTTGGATCTGTGTCCCCAGCCAAATCTCATGTTGAAATGTAATCCCCAGTGCTGGAAGTGGGGCCTGGTGGGAGGTGATTAGATTGTAGGGGCAGTTTCTAATGGTTTAGCACCACGCCCTAGTGCTGCTCTTGTGATAGAGTTCTCATGAGACCTGGTTGTTTAAAAGTGTGTGGCACCTCCATGCTGTCTCTCCCTCCTGCTCCGGAAGCTGAGCAGATGCCAGCATCATGTTTCCTGCACAGCCTGCATAACCATGAGCCAATTAAACCTCTTTTCTTTATAAATCACCCAGTCTCAGGTATATCTTTATAGCTATGTCAGAATGGACTAACAGCAGCTTCACTCCCAAGTAAAAGAAGAAGCTGGAGATGAGCCCAACATGTGTGGTTTTCCTACAAAATTTACAAATCAGGTAAGTCACATCATCTCTCCAAGATTAGATTAGTAAAGGGAAAATTGAAGGCCTTGAGTTATATTAACTGAGCCTTCTTTACAGGAAAAAGATGTCAGGAGTTGGGAAGAAGTGTTTTCCACCTAATAAGCAGTATTGGAATTAGATAAAAGAAAGCTATCATTATTATAAGAACTAGAAAATGGCTATCAAATTTGGAGCGTGTAATTGATAGACATTGTGACTATTTTAGTATAATGGCAAGAGTTGGGACAAAGGCCAGGTTAAATGCCCTAAGGATAAAAACGCTGGTGACAAAGTAGGAGCGGCTGTTATAAACTGCTTGTTACAATTAAAGAAAAGAGAAAATATCTATAATAGAATATATTGGTAGGAATGGTGTTTTTACTCGATGTAAGAAGGTTCTTTTCAACTCTGAAACTACAGAGGGAGTTAGTATTACAGAATGAAAGACTGAGGATGCTAGAGAGATAGAATAATTGAAGTAGAAAGCTTTCAAAAAGTTAGAAGGCAATAAGATCATGAATTCTTACTGTCAAAGTCCATTTTTGTTGCTGTAACAGAACATCTGAGATGAGGTAATTTAGGTTGCATCTGGTGGCTTCTGGTAAGGGCCGTGTGTTTCCTCAAAAACATGGTGGAGAATTGGAAGGGATGTGTGAAAAAAGGCAAAATACCAGAGGTTACCTTACTTTATAATGACCTGCTCTTGTGGGACCTACTCCATTCCATAAGAGCAAAAATTTGTTCCAAAAAGACTACTGTATTAATCCTTTCATGAGGGGAGATCTCTCATGACCTGAATGCCTCTTAAAGATCCCACCACCTCTTAACACTGTTCCATTGAGGACCAAGCCTCTACATGAGTATTGGGGACAACCCATATTCAAAACATAGAACTTCCCATCAATTTCCTTTTCTGTCTAAAGCAAATTCAAGATTTCACACAACCAAAACCTTTCATTGATCCATTGGCATTCGGCAAATTCCTACTTGTTCTTTGCTATATGGTATGAATATTCTACCAGGGAGACAGTTTTAGAACTAATAACACAATGACCTTTTATTAATGTACATTTTTTGATGAATACATTTACCTTAAGAAAACTATTTTTTTAACAAAGAAGCTTATTCTATGATGCACTTTTACATGATGCAAGAACCTCCTTATTTTGAAATATTATTTGTATGATCTATTTTCCTTTGTGTATAGAGAATACTTCTGACTTCTAAACAACAGGGTGAATTCCATAAGTTGATCCTATAGGAATGGAATTGTATGAATTTTCTGTGCTTTCACTTTCATTTCTAGTCTAACCAATTTTAGCTGGTACAGTGGTGCCAGCACCTAATAAATTGACTTGACACATAGAGGAAGTCATTTAGCATTCTTGGCCTCATTCACAGTTATTTAAGTACTTCGAACGGAAGTTTCAATTAGCTAAGATGCTATAGTTGCTTCTTGTTAAAATTTAAAAAGAAAATAAAATTATTTACCTTCATCTTTCACTGGTTAGATATGAGCTGCCTCCTTTGAAATCTCCTACATTTCCTACATCATGATTGACTATTTAGTCTCATTTTAAGAGTATAATTGAAATGGAAAGAAATACTATGAATGAACCTGAATTTGTAGGTAGAACCATGTACAGTCTGTTCTAAAGAGACTGAGGGCCCTTTAAATAAATAGACCCGTGGTTTTCCTCCAATTACTATCAAAAACGCATATAGGTAGGTCTGCTTCCATTGTAACTAAATTCTATTCTTGCTAACAAAAGTCCTGTCTATTAGTTTCTTGAATAAGCTGTGGTATTTTACAAAGAAATGCATCCTTTGGCTTGGGTCATAAAAGATTTTCTTGGGTGCAGACTGAAAGATACATTTACTAAGGTGTTTTATTACGCCATGGTTGGAATCAATCTCTCCCTGCTTTATGCTTCCTTAGCACGTTGTAAGTGCCTCCATTACAGCACTTATCACCATCTGCCTCCATTCAGAATTGTTAATGTATGTTTTTAGATTTTGAGCTCCTGAGGGGCAAGGACCATGCCTTTCTCATTTTATATCTTTCCTAATGCTGTATGCAGTGACTTGCATTTAGTTGGTACTAAATAAATGTTTATTAAATTGACTGAGTAGGGGTCATATACTTAGAAATAGACTGCTGTTCTTTGAAAGGCATGTTTTATTTTTTAATCTTGGTTGCAAGGAAAATTTGGAAAAACCAAATAGACTGCAATACTATGGGCGACTTAAACAGAGCAGAAGTTCACACCCTTCGCTAGCCTTCTTTGGTGTCACATTTTAATACACATTGGCATGTATTGTTTACATGTATTCTGGTATAAAGACATAGATTTTGAAGTCAGGTAATGCTGAAATCTAATTCTTTTTACTCACTTCCTACACACCCAATTCCATGTGATTTACCTAACTTCTGTGAGCCAAAATTTCCTACCTGTAAAATAGGAGCAATAGTATCAGTTTCATTTAATGTCTGTGAGAGTCAAATAGGAAATGTATAAAAATAGGCTAAAATAGGCTAGCACATTCTGGGAGCTAAGTAAACAGAGTCACCATCTATTTCTTTTTCTCATTCTTTTTCTTTAGTCTAAAATTGTTAGTGAATTATGATCCTTTATATGTGGAAGGGTTTCATTTGATAATGACTTATTGAACACTGATGGTGTCAGTGCCTGGGCTAAGCACCTCCATTCTCCTATCTGGGGTTTACCAGCTTCTTCCTCTCCTCTACAAGGACCATTGTAGCAATTACAAGGATCCTTGGGATTTTAGAAACCCAGTTTGAAAACAACTACTGCATGGGATGAAGTATACCTGGAAGGCTTTTAACAGGTTAGAAAATGAAACGGAAATGGGGATAGCAGTCCTTTGGGCATTGAATTTGAGTTTTTGACTCTACAAAATATCTGTAGTTGCTACCCAAGGTCCCATTTCAAGTAGTGGGGGTCTTTTGAGGCCAAAATCTTTGAAAATAAATAAAAAATTTGTTCCATATATCTGGATGTCAGGCAATTTGATTGAAGTTGTTTCTTATCTGGCTACTATTTCAGATCTCATTCATAAAGTCTGTGCAAGGCTTTAAAAGTATAAACATATTATAGTATTGTACCTACCTTTAGGAGTCTCACAATCTAGGGAAGGTGACAGCAAATGACTTAGTAATTATAATATGTTATGGTAATTAATATAATGTCAGGGGAAGGCAAGCAGTTCATAGCAGGGAAATCATGACAGAAAATGATCATGGTGTTGAAAATGAGGCTGATGGAAATTAATCAGAGAAACTCGGGGAGAAGAGAGCTAGCCTGGGCAAAATAGACAGCAGCCTAGAGGAATAGCATGGGCACAAGCCTGTTGGGAGGATCTCAAGTATATGAGTACGGTCCATGAAGATTGTGCATCAGATGTATCAGTCAGGGTTCAGCCAGGGAATATTACCAAATCAGGAATTTATTATAAGGATTAGACTTACACAATTATAGGAGGAGGTGGGAAAGTGAAGGTTCAAAGAGGAGAGTTGAAGAATCAGAAAAATGTCACTAGCCTTGGTATGAAGCTGTCAAGAAAACCTGGGAGGTAGCAGCAGCTTCAGGAGTAGAGTTGCAAGGGAGGGTTGGTATAAAAGGCTGCAGATATTTGTTAGTTTGTGTGGCTACCACGTGAGTGAATTTGCAGCAGAGTGTCTGCTGTGGGGCCTGAGGCCTCTGTCACTTAGCAGAGTTGGCAGTCATGAATGAGAACTTGACGTGGAATAGAGAGAGACCAAGCTGGAACTTTCCAGCACCTGTGCATCTGTCTGTCATCACCTCTAACTATTGATGACCTTCAGAATGTAATAGTGTTTGCTTTACTTCTCCCTCCTAAATGCCTCATGATCTTGCCTTCAGTCTGTTTTTACTTGAAGCTCTATAGAAAAAGAGGATTCTAGAAAATGTAGTTCCTAGTGTAGCCAACTTGACAACAGAACATCTAGTACAGCAGAGCTTGGTGGTACGTAACTCTAAGTGAAAAAGTTGATATGAACCTAACAAAAAAGCCTTTATTTCCTAAGTAAAAGAATTTTACCCTTAAGACATTTAATTGCCAATTATAACTTTTAATTAAGAAAATAACATGGTCAGTTTTGCATTTAGACTGTGAAAGATGAATTGTTAAGGCCTGGGGTTGAAGGTAGGGAGGTGATCTCTCAAAGCAAGGAGGCTGTTATGAGGCTGCTGTACTTATCCAGACGAGAGAAGATGATGGCCTGACCTAAAACAGTAGTTGTCAGGAAGTCAGAGGAAATTGGGACAATATTCATTTTTCTGGTTTGAGAGATTGTGTGGATAATGATGAGATACATTGCATTGGGAGTTTAGTATGAGGAGCCAATTGATAAAGAAGAAAGTTGAAGAGATTCATTTTGGACATAGAGAACAACCATGTAGAGTTAACTAAGCAGTGGACAGTTAGACATTTAGATTTAGAGCTTAGAAAGGAGATATGGAGTGAATATATAGATTTATTAGTTGTCAGCGCAGAGATGGTGGTTGAAGCCATAAATGAGATTGGCCATGGAGACTGTGTCACATGAGAACACAGGAGGGTTAAGATGAAACCCAAGGTAGCACCAACATTTAAAGAGAACACAGAAGGAAGGGAGCCAACAAGGGCGACAGGGAAGGAGTGAGCAGGAAACTGGGAATAAAAGCAGGAGTCTGGTAGATAGCAGAATATTTTCAAATGAACGGAAGGCTAATTGTGTTAAACTCAACATAAAGATAATGTAAGAAGAACATAGAGATACTTTTTAGTGAAGTGGTAAAAGTAGAGCATGGTTTGAGAATGAATGAATGATGAGAAAATGGAGAATCAGTGTAGGTTATTCTATCAAGAATTTTGGCCGTGAATTAGAAAGAAGTACATAGTATTAAGGATATGTTTACGTGTATGTGTGTGTGTGTGTGTGTGTGTGTGTTTGTGTGTGTGTGTCGGGTTTGTTCCCAAATGGGAAGATTTAGTATGTATAAATGCAAAGGGAAGAAGTAAATGTGAAGTTGTTTTTCAATGACTTTAATCTTACGACCATAGTATCTATTTCTTAGTATTGTTTGTTGTTTATTCTAAGTGTATGATTTATGTAACTGAACTGAGCTGTGAGAAATATAGCCATGGTGCTAATAGGCTGACTAGATTGAAATGTGTCACCATTGACAATCTCATTCTACACATAGAATAGTTAATGTGAAAAAGCTACTTTTAGAAGGCCAAATGTAATATCTGCAGTTGGCTTAGCTCTTCCTCTGGTACAGGATGGCAGTAAAGTGCCAAAGTGCTTTACAAATCTTCATTTGGTAGAGGCTTGAAGCTAGTAGCATCAAATTTTTTAACTCTTTGAAGTTGAACATAATTTTTGATTTGATTTTTTATTGTGGATGATGATTAAAGGAAATTCTACCTATGTATTTATTACAAACACGAGAATGAACAAGAAACCAAGTGTTTTTCCACATAGGTCTTACAGGACATGAATTATTTACCATCTTATAGTCAGATTAAAATCTATTTTCTATGTTTACAATGTTCAGCCATGGGCAATTCTGCATTCACAAAAGTCTCAGATTTGAATAGAAGTGTATCATGCTAATGGCTCCACAACCACAAGTGAAGAACAAGCTCTTTAATGAAGAATGAGTTTTATTCCCACTAAGCCTGACAATGTTTAGTACGATCTCTACATGTGGTACATCAAATTAGAGATTTATCATCTCTATTATTATGTATAGCTCCTATGTAAAGAATCATTCGTAACTATCATGAGGCCAGATTCTTCCCTCATGCATATCATTCCATGAAGAGCCACTCAAATTTTACTACAGCCAATTCCAAGGGGACTCTTCTTTTGTCGTATTGAGGCTAGATTTACATTTTTCCTTGGACTAGATGAACTCTTGGCTGGAGTTGAAACATACTGAGATTTCAGCTGAATTGGTATTTGTTGGAATATGATTTGGCTTAGTATTATGTATACAGATTTTGACTCGTAATTATGTTGGAGGTTAACCTAGAAACCTAAAAATGAAGAAAATCTCAGATAATATGTTTTAAAATCCATTTCTAATAAATTAGCTCTTAATGACCAAAACAGGATTTCTTAGCCTTCTTTATTCAGACTGTTTAGTAAACAAGCTTGCACCGTGGAAATGTGCTTTCCTTTACCTGAATCCCAAATATATTGTTTATTTTTAGACAGATGTTAGTTAATTGAAACTAATTACATTTCCACAGCAATCCTAGCATCTGGAGCCAGCCAGGCTGAAAAGAATAGCTGAACTGAAGCATGGTGTTGTCCCTGCCTTTATTCAGCTGCTGCTGGAAAAGAAAGATTAGTAGTAAAAGCACTTTTAAGTTAAATAATCCAATTCAGTTCCTTTCCTTAATTTTAATTTTTTTATAATTGCCAGTAATATCCTGCCTAAATATTGTTAAGCAGGGTTGCCATATTTAGGATCAAGAAAAAAATATTAAAAACATATGAATTAAAAGCAGCATAGAGATTGTGTATTACTTTTTGCTTAGTCAAATGTTTTGTGATGCCCTGCTTGCATTGTGTTAATGCCTGGGATGTTGTCTCATACGGTTGTAGTTCTAAGCCATAGCCATCACAGTTTGCATCCCAGAAAAAAAGTTTAGAGTTTTTAGTTATGAACTCTGATTAACAGTGTTTTAATGAAAAGACTCAGAAAAGATTTAAGTTGCCCTATTTTAAAAAATCACAAATCGTTTCCTTAACTTCCAAAAGCCTGAAAAGTATTTTTAGTGACTCTTAGTCATCGATCATTTTCATGTGAGTTCATTGTTCAGTTAAAGAGCCTTGTCAGATACAGAGTGATTTTTGCCACCTTGGCAGCAGTCTGACAAACGATAGAAAATATTTGGCCTCATGATGGCAATATGTTCATTCTGGACTAGCCGATATAGAGTCAGACTTGAAGCCACCCTAAATACCTAAAGCAAAATGTAACCACTCGTCCAATAGTGAGTGAGTGAATGAATGAGTGAATGAAATTATTATTATGCTATCCTATTGTTGAGAAAAACTCTCAAACCATTTTCCTCTACTCTCATATAATGACAACAATCAAGAGAAGACTTCTATGACCCTAAAATATGTTAACCTCCACCAGCAAGCAAGCAATCTGCTCTGCAACAAACACAGGCTGGGCGTCCTCCATTTCAATTCCAACACTATCTATCTGGAGAGAGCATCAGATTCCATAGGTTGAAGGCTCAGTCCTCAAGTCTGTCCCTTAAGGACACCAGTTGCAAGTCTGACCAACTGGCTTCAAGTTGAGATTCCCATGACCCCATCTTTGGGTTTGATTAGGTTGTGAGAGCAGCTTACAGAACTTAGGGAAACACATTTACTGGTTTATTACAAACAATATTTTAAATATATATATAAACAGCTGGATTAAGAGGTACATAGGATGAGTTCTGGAAAGGTCTCAAGAACTCAGGAGCTTGTGTCCTCATGGAGTTGGGGTGCACCACATCTCAGCATGTGTATGAGTTCTTATTCACCTTCCTGTCAGCCACCATGTGTTCAGCTCTCTGGAAGCCCCCACACCCTGTTCTCTTGGGCCTTTTATGGAGAATGCACTGGGATAGGCACAACTGTTATGTCAGCCATGTACAGATGTGTTAAGACAAGTGTATGATCTAAACCCAACAAGGCCTGTCTGCTCAGACTCTTCCTGGCCTCTCTGTGCAATGTTCCTTCCTCCAGAGTATAGGGCAGGACCCACTCTGGAATAGGGGTTTTGTGACCCACAATCAGATTAGAGTTCTTCAGTGGGCAGGTGAAAGGAGGGCAGAGACCTCTTCTGTTTACTATAACAAGGACTATGGGAGTTATGAGCCAGAAACCATGAACAAAACCATAAACCTATCTATCTATGTATAGGTTTAATGTACATAATATGTACAGTATATATAACACCTACGTTGTATTTGAACATGCGAATACTAAGAAACTTTCAGAAATATAGCAATTCCTAGTAAGTCTTCACTATCAACCCATTACTGTCATTGGAATTGCTAGTAATTTGCAGAAAGGAACAAAGCACCACTAAGAGTGAAGAGCTGGCAAGATAGGCTGAGTCTAAGAAAGAAAATTGGTTTTGAGGTCTGTTATAATAGAGGCATAGCTTAGATACAGGAAAAAATTAAGATGAGATTTTATCTGGGATATATGTCTATGGGAAGTATAAGATGACTATATTATTCAAGAAAGGTATTTGTAGATGTTGGTATGGACAGATGACTTTGGAAATGAGTATTTCTTGAGGAGTTGCAATAGGAAACAATTTAACCAGCAGAATACCATTTGAATTTTGTATGTATAGAACATCAAAGTCTTTACTGGCACTTACTTAGTTACCCAGTTATAAAATGTTTGCTGCTTGTATGAATATCATCATTTTGCAACTTAGGGAAAAAGTTCAAACTGTACTTAGAAAGCTTGATATTGACCTGCATAAATCAGGAAGGAAGACTAAAAAATAGTATGAATGTGGTACTTTTAGTAGGCTCTTTTTGTACGGGAATGAGGAGCTACTTGAAGTGAAGAAATTGTGATGGACGTGTGGAATAAATTTGGAGTAGCTGAAACATAATTTCACCCAACTGGGAATTGCCAAGCGTCAGATTGGCTTATTCTCCTGGTTAGATTTTTGAAGGAGGGTATTAGAGCAGATATCAAGTTTCCAGGTGTTCGTGGGGAATAGCAAGCCCACCTATGCCCACAGGTTTGTGCATTCATTCATTCAACAGTGTTTAATGAAGACTATTAGGTACCTGCCAGCACGTGTTCTAGGTGCTGCTGGATACAAAGACAATGCTCCAGGAGTCGACAGGCATGGTTGGGATCACATTTTCTGATCCCCTTCCCTTCTTAGTCAGCTTTAAAGTCCAACTTTGGTCAGGCAATTTCTATATTACTCTTTAGTCTTGTAGAACATTCTTGTCTGCTGGAATGAAACAAGAGCCTTTCATACGCCTAGCATTTTCATCACTTCATTCCTTAGAGCTGTGAAACTCTTCTTCCACTGCAAATTCAGATCTGCTTTGGATTTGGAATTCCTTATCTGAAGGGAATTTTGAAAAACCCCAGCCCGGTAGAAGAGAGAGTATACATGCATTGCCAGCTTTGTTGCTGATAGCCTCTGACTAGATTCCTGCTTCGACTTCATTCTTTTACTATTTCTTCTAACACATCTTTTATTTTGTACTTCAATTTCTGAGAATGAATGCTATCTCCATTTTCCTGTACTCTCATCTCTACTTTGATTTCTCATTCACAGTTCCTCTGAGACTAGTGTCTTGCCTTATTCTTGCCAGTTTGTGGCCCTGGAATTTCACCTCAGAACCTCAGTGCACAAAAGTAACCCAAACATCTGCTCTCAGATCTCCTTGATGCTGCCTTTTTCCCTCACTGCAGCCTCACAAATTAACTGCTTTTTGACTTCTTGGAACCAAACACTGGCTATTTACCATTAACCTTCTCTGAGCCATGCTACCCTTCCATATCTGATTGTAACATATGCTCATCACCAAATCCTCTGACTAGACCTTTCCTCCTTCTCAGTGTATATGGTTGTACCTCTTTCCCTGTTACAGCAGATGCATCTCTGGATTCAGAGCTGTTTTCTTTTATGGTGGCCTCTTTTTTTTTTTTTTTTCCAGTGTGAGCTCTGCTTTCATAAAGTGACATGAATTGGAGCTGTAGGGGGACAGCCTCTTCCTCTACTTAATAGGTAAGTGGTGATAGTGGAGATAGGGGTAGAGTACTGGTGGAAATACTGTACTGAATATGGTCACACTTTATGACAACAGAAGCTCCTCATATTCTGACTCATAAATATCAAATTCAGAGAGCTTTTGTTATCATCGCCAGCCTCTCTTTTAGTACCTACTCTTAGGGAAAACTGGATCTAAGGGAGAGCCATTCTAGCCCATATATTCTCTGCAAGCAAGTGAAATAGAGCCAGGCACAGGGTAAAGGCCCAGACAAAACCATGCCCCCGCTCGTCCTGAGTGAGAGACTATAGTACATGCCACGCTTAGCAGACAATTTAAAGAGCCTTGTGTCAAGGAGCCTGCCTCCTGGCAGCAAATGTCAGCCTATGAAGTTTTTGAAGACATTTTTCATGTCCAAATCCCATATATCACGAAAGTCTCTAATGTCAGTTTTTCTCATGAGCTGTTTCTTGATTCAACTATTCTTACACATGTTAACTTTTTACTTTCAACATCATTTGTATTAATATTTGATATCCTTTCACCAGTTGTTGGGAGCCAGAGGAAACCTAAAGGACTTTGGAGTTATTTTCTATGCATAGTTCTCTCCTGCCTTAGACTTAAACTTGGAACAGTGGCATTTATGACATACGACTCTGATGCTCCACTCCTGCACCAATATCCAGGGTTTAGAAGATGAAGACTACCCAAAAAATGTTGACTGTGGAGAGTTTTCTATATGTTATACTATAAATTTTGGTTTTTAAAATTGGGGCTTATTAATTTCTCCCTAAAAGTTATAAAATATTTTATGTGCAAAACATACATATGTAACATATGTAGGTTATATAGTTATAATTACTATAGAAAATATAATTATTTCAATAATTTCATTATTAAAGTTATTTAATAAAATCACTGATCCATTTAAAAACTTGAGCATTACTAATGCCTCCAAAACTTTGTTGAATGTCTTCCTAAAACAATTTCTTTGCCTTTCCCAGGAGCTAGACATTGCTCTAAAGTTTGTTATTCCTTTGTTTTTTAATTATATTTTTATCATCTACATATGTACTTTAAATCTTTTTTTAGTTTTGCTTTTTTGAACATATTATATAAATGGTATTATATATTCTTCTGTGACTTACTTTTTTCTCTCAACATAATGCTTAAAATTCATTTACACAGATGAGTATAGTGGCAGTTTTTTCCATTTTCACTGCTACATGGTAGTCCATTATTTAAATAGCAAAACATTGATCTATTCTGTTGACACACACACTTAGATTGTTCTTCTCCCCTCTCCTTTATCTTCCTTTCTTTTCTTTTCCTTCTTCCTTTTCATATTTCTTTCTGTTTCTCGAAATTAAAACTCTTTGGATTATATGTAAAATCTCTGGGTTATATTGATGGATATGTACCTGTTATTTAATAGCTGATGCTGTATTTTTTCTAGATTGGTTGTATAAAATCATAATTTAAACAGTGCTTTCCTTTAATGCTTACTAACTTGCATTATTCTATATATTCATTAATTTTCAATATTATGAGAATTTCAAATCTTTGCTAATCTAGTGCTTTAAAAAGGTATCTTACTCTGATTTTCATTTGCATTTTTGCGATTACATAAGAGTTTGACTTTTTATAAGGAATGACCTTTCATATTTGCTCATCTACGATAGTTTCATTCAGAAATTTGCTTTTTTTCTTAGGATTTTGTGATTTTTTTTCAGTATTTTGTTAGTTAAATTTAACATATAGATTCTTTGTATTTTTTGCAAAGATCTGTTCCGAGTTTTTGATTTGTTATACCATGTTTATTATGATATATTTTAATAAGCAGAACTCTTAAATGGCATTTTGCTTATTAGTTTTAAATTCTTAATTATTCTGTATCATGACAATTGAAATCCTTTTATTTTATTATTTTTATTTTTTGAGGAGTCTTGCTCTGTTGCCCAGGCTGGAGTGCAGTGTCGCGCTCTCGGCTCACTGCAACCTCTGCCTCCTGAGTTCACGCCATTCTCCTGCCTCAGCCTCCCAAGTAGCTGGGACTACAGGCACCCGCCACCACGCCCAGCTAATTTTTTGTATTTTTAGTAGAGATGGGGTTTCACTGTGTTAGCCAGGATGGTCTTGATCTCCTGACCTCGTGATCCGCCTACCTCGGCCTCCCAAAGACAATTGAAATCTTAACCAATATGACAAAATGAATAATTTTTGAGAAGTATTACAAAGATAATATCATTGTGAATCTACTACAAACTTAAGAATATTAAAGTGTTGGCCAGGCGCGGTGGCTCATACCTGCAATCCCAGCATTTTGGGAGGCTGAGGCAGGCAGATCACCTGAGGTTGGGAGTTTGAGATCAGCCTGACCAACATGGAGAAACCCCATCTCTATTAAAAATACAAAATTAGCCGGGTGTGGTGGTGCATGCCTGTAATCCCAGCTACTCAGGAGGCTAAGGCAGGAGAATCGCTTGAACCTGGGAGGCAGAGGTTGCAGTGATCCAAGATCATGCCATTGCAATCCAGCCTCGGCAACAAGAGTGAAACTCTGTCTCAAAATAAATAAATAAATAAATAAAATAAAGAATATTAAACTGTTGCTCTGGGAGAGGAAGCAAGAATTCATGGATAGGTATGTGTGTATATATATATATCTGCCCAAATACATACACATGTATGTACACACGTGTGTCACAATCTCCATCATTTTGAGAAAAATTGCGATGTGACTATTAGTATCAGAATGAAGTGCTGATACGTCTGCATTCTGATATGTGAAACACTCTTTATGGAAAAAATTGCAATATTCAGGTTGGTTTGTCCATTTATTACATGAAGCAATAAAATTATTTAGCTGCAAGCATATCTAACATGGCCTCACTGTTATGGTAATTAGAAGCCTTCTGATTTTATTTCTCATAAAATTTTCTTTAAAATTATTCATTTTTAGATGATACTCAATTGAGCTTCCCCAGGCCAAACCTGAAGGATTTCTGAGAAGAAATATTGATTTTCTTCTACTTCTCTACTTACAATTTTTCTGAGAAACCAAACTTCTCAAATCACCTTTCTATTCAGTGGATCATTTAAATACAACCCAAAACAAACCAAAACAACCCAAAACAAAACAAAAAAATCCTTCATTCTATTTCCAGAAGCACATGAGAGTTGTGAAATCTAATTTTATTTTAAATGCATTCATCTGTTTGTTAGACCGAGTTGGATTCCTCTCATATGGAAGATACTCTGCTAGAGATCCCTTTCTGTGTGAGGCAGACACCTGTGAGTTAGGGGAGACTCTTAACTGAAATCCCCTAAGAATGAACATATTGCTTGCCGCTTTGCTTGGCACTAACAGTCCCAAACCCTATCACACTCAACTTTTTATAGCAAATATTTTTATAAAACCCCTTTATTGTCTTGATATAAAAGTCATAGATGATATAAACCCTCCTTTTACCTAATTCCTAAAAACTAAATGTTATCTTTAGTTCAATATAAAAGAGAATTAAAAGACGTAATTTAAAATAAACTATTAATAAGTTAAGACTTAACATTTGTAATGAAGGAAATGATGCAGACCTAACTAAGGGGATACAGCACAGACAACCTGTCATGTATGCTCACGTCAAAAACCCTCAAGGCTTCCTAGAGAATCCATAAATAACTGAAATTGTTTTATTTTGTAATCTAACTATCCTACTCGAAGTCAAAATGCATAACTTGACTTCCATGTTTGTTGCCAGCCAATATCCTTACCTAAAGTTTTGTATGAACAAAATTCACTGTCTCCAGACTGCAGCCTAACCCTCTCTCTCATATATTATGCCTTGCCATTATTACTTCTTTCAACTTATCAGCTCACTCCTCCATATATAAGATACCAATTTTCTGTGGAAAAATAACTAAGTAAACATCTTTGAATTATTCTTTGGTGATATGAATGTTTTCAGGTACCACTACAATACAATAAATAATGAAATACGTGCTTGCACATGCTTATAGTGGATAGGTTATAAGACTTTAAAATACTGTTGACAATTTGAAGTTGATTTGTAAATGTATTTCTGTGTATACATACAGTTCCTACAAATGCAACACTGCACATAGAGAATAATTTGGGTACAGTATATTAGTAATGAAATGACACACTCTACTTTGCCAAAAAAAGTCATTATAGTTTGAAGAGATGAACAAGCCTGGGGAAGTTATACACAAATTCCTATCATTTACATGGCATAAAATTCAGTGTATATTAAAACCATATAAATGTACTTTGTGTTTATATAAAAAGACTCAAGTAACTCTAAATGGGGTCATCACCCATTCAATGCTAATATCCAGCAGAAGACTATAAACTAGGGCAGAGCATGGATTTACTGGTTTTTACCATTCTGCACATTGAAGACCATCCAGAATCCCTGCTCCCTAAAGCCAGCAGCATTTCATTATCATTTCAATAACAAAATGTATCTCTACATATTTCCAAACATCCCCTAGGAGTGATATGGCTCCCACTGAGCATTGCTGCTCGCTGCATTCACCCATTCTGCTTTTAACATCCTATGGATCAGTAGTTCCAATAAAAAGCTTCTTGACCCTTTGTCACCACTGACTAGCCGCTGAGGGTTTCAGATGTCTTGTTTCCAGAAGTCCTTAATAGTAACTCCTAGAGGCTCTCCCCTAGGCTTTTCCCCCAACCTCCCTAGAGGACAGGCAAAATCATCTTCCTACTCAGCTGTCCAGCATCAACACCACTCACATGCACGTCTGCTGAGAGCAACTTTTCTAAGAATTCTCCCTGTATTGTTTGTAAGTGCCTAAGGAAACAAATCTATGGAACATAAGAGAATGTTGCAATCCTGACTCCCCAGGGCTTCCTTTGCTGAGTCCTGAAGCAGGGCAGGAGTCCTTGAGTTCTTCAGCTCCTGGTGAGTTTCATCTTCTCTATATTGCCAGGGAGGCCCCTTGTGCTGTCCTGAGAGCATCTAAACTCAGGTTTGTAGGATACATCCTTAATCTGTATTATCTATAAAATCTACCAATAAAGCCAAACTCGAGTTTCATAGAGCCAAGAGCTTATAAAATCTGATGGTCTTTTTTATGGAAAATAGTGTAAAATTATCAAAACAAAATAAATGTGTAGGATGAAAAAATCATATCAAAGCATAAATTTTAAAAAGGTAAAATATACTACAGAAATAACAAAATAAGAAAAACACGTTTTTATTTTTAACTGAATGTCTGACACACCTCTGTAATAACTTTTTACCTACATTCTTACCACATAATCTTTGACAACAATTTTGTAATAATCACTTTCTACAGAGAAAAGACAAACATAGTTAAGTTTTTTTTTGACCAGGCTTGATTTTTAAAAATTACACTGGATAATAGACAACTTAGAAAAGTTATTTTCATCTTCAAAACTCATTTTTGGTGTTGTCATGAGATTTGGGAATTGTCAAATTTAGAAAAAGGTTTCTTATGTAACTGTAAGATTTTGGGTCATTACCAGTTTCCATGTACCATAAGACTTTTAAAATACTGTTTGACAACATTCATTAAACAATTATCATTAGCGTCTTCATAATATTGGTATATTATGACTTTTTTATTCGTCAATTTCAGTACCTCATGTTAAACAAACCAGAATTTACTTAGAACCTGTAGAAATGTTATTGGTTCAGGCCATTTCAGGCCAAGGAAAGAGCATGTGCAAGAATATATAGATAAGGATATAGGGAAATGTAGCATATTTTTGGTGTGTATAAGAAGGCAACAATTAGCAATAAGCCTAGACAAGTGTTTTGGGGCCAGGTAAAAAAAAATGGCATCTAGTGTCAAACGTCAAATGGCTAAGACTCTTCTCTCTTGCCTTTAACTTAAGGAATTGAATACCTACTGACAGATCATCAAGCGTTTGAAGGGCCATGTACTGTAGTGCTAAATTTATTAGGGTTAGAGCCAGACAAAGCTCAGTTTGTGTACCATCTCTTATACTTACCAGCCGGACAATCTTGATATCAACAGTTGAACTATTCAGGGAAGTGACTGTAAATAACATATATGTATGTAATATATATTATATATGTAATATATATTATATGTAATATATATGTAATATGTATGTAATATATATTATATGTAATATATATGTAATATGTATGTAATATATTATATGTAATATATATGTAATATGTATGTAATATATATTATATGTAATATATGTGATATATATGTAATATATGTGATATATATGTTACATATATTATATATGTAATGTATATGTAATATATATGTAACATATATTATATATGTTATATATGTAACATATATTATATGTAATATATATGTTATATATGTAATATATGTATTATATATGTAATATATGTAATATATACGTATTATATATGTAATATATATTATACATGTAATATATATTATACATGTAATATATGTAATATATGTAATATATATTATATATGTAATATATGTAATATATATGTAATATATAATATGCAATATATGTAATATATATTACATATATTATATATGTAATATATGTAATATGTAATATATTATATGTAATATATGTAATATATGTTATATATTATATATGTAATATATGTTATATTATATATGTAATATATGTTATATATTATATATGCAATATATGTTATATATTATATATGCAATATATGTAATATACGTAATATATATTATATATGTAATATACGTAATATATATTATATGTAATATATGTAATTTATATATGTAATATACGTTATATATTATATACGTAATATACGTAATATACGTAATATATATTATATATGCAATATATGTAATATACGTTATATATTATATATGCAATATATGTAATATACGTAATATATATTATATATGCAATATATGTAATATACGTAATATATATTATATATGTAATATATGTAATATACGTAATATATATTATATATGTAATAAATATATGTTATATATATTATATGTAATATATATAATATATGTTGTATATGTAATATATAATATATGTAATATAATATATATCACACTATATATACGTACACATATATAAATAACATATATATGTAATATATCCCACTATATATTCCATAGTAAATAACACATACACACACACATATATAATGTATCTCCAATTTCAACCACCTTTAGCTCTCTCTAATAAGTGCCAGTGACTACTCCAGTGCCACCAGACACAAGGAAAATGTAAAGCAAGAGTAGATAGAATAGGTAAACACAGCAGTTTTTATTAATTTAACAAAATAGTTGGCTATGTACAGATATTACTTTGACTCTTTTTAGGGCCTTGGAACAGGCCCATGAAAGTGAGAGGACTTAAAGCTTAGGATTCTTTAACTTCAGGCTGAATCTGCCTGCCTCAAAGGACATAGAAACATATCTGCAAATTGAATCCCAGGACAGCACAGGTATCACAGAGCTCCCCAAACTATGCAGAGTAACTCTAATCACAACCAGAGGCTACCTATAAATACTGACACTCTCCTTGCACAGTGCCAGGCTGACCTAGTAAGCCGCAAATAGACTATTTCTGATGGGTGTGCCAACTGGATGTCAAGGATGATTAGTGAGAAAGGAAAGAAGCCCGCCTTCCCCCACTGACTTCAGGGACATGCAGAGCAGAGTGTGACAGAGGTCTCAAAAGCAGCTGCCACATGGTCTGGAGGGTGTGCATCCCTGCAGAATTACAATTATCTCTTTCACTTTGAAAGATTGTCCACCTGTGCCATTAAATACTTCTCTACCTTCTGCACAGTTTTCCAATTTTTACCGCACACAGATTTGTTCCACTGGAGGGCTTGTTTTTAAGAGATTAAGGCTTGTTCTCCAGTCTTTCATTTTACTCACAGAGTTTGTGATTACAGCCATCACGCAGCAATCTAGAGTAGCAAACATAAGATGTATCCTTGTCTCTCATTTGTTTGTTTGTTTTTGACTTTCTATGCATATACCTCCAGAATGCATTTGGACCTAAAGTGCTAGATGGAAAGCAAATGCGTAAGGAGAAGGGGTACAAAAATGCTCAAACTTTTATTGGTTGTGTGTACTTTGGGCCAGGCAATCTCTCTGAACCTTAGCATCTCTTTATGAATACTGAGAAAATAAGACCTTCCTTTCTCTACTATACAGTTATGAAGATTAAATAAGTGCTTTACAAATTGTAACAGTTGATGTGTGTAATAATGATTATTTCACCCTCTTCATCTGACACCTCCCTGTTCTGTCACTTAGTAGTAGCTTCTTATAGTGTGGAACCAGTGAACACCCCCAAAAAACAATATCTAAGTAGAAGTCTAGTAAATAACGAAATGTCTCCACTGTATCCATTATAGTGCTTTTTCTCTTAATTGGCTTTTGAGTAAAGGAAACAGAATTTGGAAAACAAAGTGTCAAGGCAGATAACAAGAAAGGAATTTAGGCAGAGAATTTTACAGTGGCATAAAGCATCGAAGGCTGTGGTGTGTTTAAGTGTGATAGATGGAACATTAACAAATGCAACAAATATTTAGTTTTATTGTATGTCACTGTTCTGAGTGCTTAGAATGAATTATTGAACAAAATGACTAAAGATCCCTGACCTTGTGGAGCTTATATTCAAATGGTTCAGAATAATCAAGAGAGGTAATGCCATGGCTGGCTTGTACAGAATTTTGGAAATTTCAACAAAAATATTTGGCAGGAAAATGAAATGAGGAAAAAGTATGCATTTGGCTTAGCTGATGATTCAATTGCAATTCTAGAATGACATTATAAGATAAGCTTGGGGTTGGGATGTAGTCTTGTTGGAAGGATATGCCAAGGGAGCTACCTTGAAGAAAGATTTGCCTAGAAAGGTAACAGACTCTTTCCACTTAGATTGCATATTTGTTTAAAATGACTTTGAGGAAGAGTTAGTGGAGGTATGGATTCTAAACTCCCGCTCAACTATTCTAATCTACATCTTGTTTTTTCTACCGAGTTAATTATTTCAGGCCAAAGCGAGTTTGTTGAGATACTAATTTGCTGATATAATTCACTCGTTTATTCATTCAAAAGCTAATAAACATCTACAATATAACAATTATTAAGCTAGGAAGTAATGGTATGATATAAAATGAAAAACAAAGAACTAAATTTCTGCTCATGGAGAACTTACAGTTAACAATTACACTTTTGGCTTCCATATGATCCCTGTCATAATATGAAGGTCATTAGTAGAGGAAAGCATTCATCTCACTGAGAAGTGAGTAAAGTAGAAATCATTGTAGATGCTATTAGCAAGAACTATTTCTTGATGTAAATGATTCACTTCTACCTGAAGTGTTTAGATTGCACCTTCTATACTGCTTGGGAAATTGAGTCAGACTTGGAGCATATATTCAGATATTAAAACATATAGACCATTTCACCTATAACAAGATAAATGTTTTTTAAAATCTCAGTATGTCAGCATAAGCCACTCGTCTATGACTAAGGTCTCTACAGATAGAAGGTGATAGAGGAAATGAAAAGAATGAATAATCAAGAATAATGGCTTACTGAAAGTCTCATAAAACGTGTGCTGTGATAGTAGACTGGCAAATTTACTGTTTAGATTTAGCTATTATATAAAGGGAGAAGAAGGAGAAAATATCACAGTGCTAATTAGAGAGCCACATTAATGTGTATCTTACAGCAGAATGCTGATATTGTATGAAGGTAGATAGGTTTTAGTGCACCTAAAATAAGCTTCAGTAACTCCAGATCTCTTCTTTGGGCTGAAGATTTGATAGCTGAGACACTTTTCCTTTTTCTTGCCCATTTTGATACCTATCAAGTTTACTGTTTGTTCTTTGGGATTGCATCTAATCTCTTTGAATGAGAGGACCTCATTTGAATATCAACATTTTTTTGCAGTCATTTTCCATCTTCAACTTTTAGAATTAGTTAATGGTAAAAATATGTAACAATGAGTAGATATTATGCTTTTAGGAAATATTTTATTGACTTGATGTATTTATTAATTTCAGTATACATTTGGAAAGTACATATATGTACAAGAGATGGTTATTTGTTCTAACAATGCTTCCTTTACATTTGGATTTGAAGAACATTGATTACTCCAGAGAGGCTCCAAGGGATTCATAGTTCCCAAAGTAGGTTACAACTCTGTGGTTTCCAATAGAAGATTCTAGAACAACAGTTATATAGTCCACATATGACTATAAGAATAGGATCATTGACATTTTGCATTGCTGTTTGTACAATGATATTCCTTTCATTCATTCAGTGGTCCATGAAGACCTGTTGGTCAGATATCATCATTCACTTCCTGCCCTGGCCCCTGGAGCATCTTAGACCTCAGAGCTCCAGAAGGTTCTGTGATTTCAGAACTGGAACTAAAAGGATAGCTACAGATTGACTCTATTATGATTTGCACAGGTCATGATTTGACAAAGAAAATCTTGAGATTTTCTTAAACACAGTGTACAAACCAGCTCTCTGACTTCTGCTAATTTGGCTGAATATGTAAATGTGAGAATCTTAAGTGATGTCAGGCATGCAAGTAGATAAGGTTGTATATGCTTAAAACAGCAGGCAGAAAAATAGACCAAGAAACTGCTATTGTGCATGACTTATAAAAGACAATGGTCGTACCGAAGACCTCTATTGTATGATATATCATGAAAATCAATAAATCAGCAAGCCCCTGAGAAAATTCATAGGTAGCTAAGGAATAAAGTTGTCCCAGAGAGAGGCAGTGGAGTGGTCTGCAAATGTAAAAGTGTTTTCTAACCCCCAGATTCTAACCTACTGACTCCATGTAGAGACAACTTCCTCCAGACTAGACTGTAGGTGTCCTCTGCCCTTAGCCAACTGGCATTTAATTAGAGAGATTTTGTTTAGTTACTCTTCTGTTCAGAATCCTTTCTGTGTTACTGGTCCTGAAACTGCTCAGTTGAGCTAAAAGGCAAAGTGACAATAATTGGAAACAAAATGTCTTTGTTCCCTTTCCCTCTGAGCAACAGACTGCTCTTTGCAAGCACCATATTGGTGAAGGCAGCCTCTGTATTGAGCCTGCTGACAGAGACATTCCGGCGTATTTACAACAGCTGAGGATAGCGTGCCCTGAAGAGTGAACTTAATTCTTAGTCTGCCAGGTAGTCTTCTGTGAATGACAGTGATTTGTCCCTTGCGATTATTTCCTTTCCTTACTGACTATTCATAAAGCAGTGTTTGACAGCCTAATTTTATATAGCTAATAACACTAAGAAGCAATGTGATTTTAGAATGTCCATTAAACTTTTCCGTGTTCAAATATTTTTAATAAGCAGTTCTTTACTGCTCCTCATTTTTTTGGCTTACCAAGATTTAATTACAATCTTTATACTTTTTATTAAATAATCTTTCAGATTATATAAACTATCCGTTTAAGATCATGTAAAGTACCCTGGATTCTGTTTGGCACTAAGCAACACATAAATTTGAATGTATCATAGGAAAACTCATAGGTAATCCAGTGATTACATTAAACAGATAATTCGTTCCATATTTATTCAACAAGTGTGTTAGTGCCTACTATGTGCCAGATACTCTTTCAGGAATTTGGGATATAAATATGAATACAGGAAATAAACCCTGAGACCTAAGCAAGCTCTTACATAGTTAAATAAGACGAGAAACATTTTTTACCTGGCCCCCAGGACATAGGTACCAATGTAATTTTCATTTTACAGATGAGGGAATTGAGGCTACCAGGAGTTAAATGACTCCCCAAAAAGCATATTCTTTTTTTTTTGAGACAGAGTCTCGCTCTGTCGTCGCCCAGGCTGGAGTGGCACGATCTCGGCTCACTGCCAGCTCCACCTCCCGGTTTCACGCCATTCTCCTGCCTCAGCTTCCCGAGTAGCTGGGACTACAGGCGCCCACCACCACGCCTGGCTAATTTTTTGTATTTTTAGTAGAGACGGGGTTTCACCGTGTTAGCCAGGATGGTCTCGATCTCCTGACCCCGTGATCTGCCCGCCTTGGCCTCCCAAAGTGCTGGGATTACAGGCATAAGCCACCGTGCCCGGCCCCTCAAAAAGCATATTCTTAATAATACATGATAGAGCTGGGATTCAGGCTTAGAAGTTTGATGCTAGTGCCTTAGGCTCTTTATCATGATAATATATTTCCTCTCATAGTATTGTGTAGGGACATCTTGCATTTATATTATTATGTTTTTATTACATTTTTGCACATAATTCAATCATATTCTTCCAATACATTTTGCCTTTCTGTAGTATTTATCTTCACTGTCCATAGATGATATTTATATTCAAAGATAGCAAGAACATTAATGAGGGAGATCATTTGCTGACCTTTTTATCCCAAGCTAATAAAATGTTTCCTTAGACTGAAGCTGTGCCCAAGGGCTGCAGGTCATCTTTTCAACATTTTGAGCTCTCAGCTATATTTTACCTTTATGTGCTGTTTGACTCCCATACACAGCCTTTAAGAAATTTGTTTCCATTACAGAACATGGTCCCTGCAAACGTTGACACTCAAAGGCCAAGCTTGATAAGTTACTTTATCATCCTGATTTGCTCCAGAATGTCACTTTGTTTTTGTACGTTTGTTTCTAGAATCAAAACCTCCTTTCAATCAATTTAATCAGTGTCATCAGTATTATGAGGGGGAAGTCCATCTTCAACACCGAACCGCCTTTCCAGGACTGGATTTATCCAGAGCTGGGTAGCTTCATTACAGGGAGGCTATGCAACAGGGTGATGACAAAGAATGTAGTGGTTGACTTCAGGGTGATGGAGCACTAATGCAGTTTTTCAAGGACAGTTATTTACGAGAATATCCAGAGAAACAGAATTGTCTTTTCTTCCTTAGTATTCTCCCCTCAGAAGAAAAAAAAAAATTCTACTCCTGGAGGGCTGGTTTATTCCATAGCAGGGTATACCTTTTAGAAGCAGCATCCCCATGTTAGCGTGGCTGCCTGTCACATATTTTGAATATCCACTGTTCCAAATCAAGTCACCTTATCATTCAGCTACGGAGCTAAAGGGTGTTTCCATTCCATGATCTATACAGCACAAATCAGGAAACTATTTTTGTTCTTTCATGGGTTTCAGTTATAGATCTTAGATAAATCTGGCCTGACTCTCATCCCCTTCGCCAGCAAACCTACATCTCTCACCTGTGAGATGTTGCTGGACTTGTTCTGGTTAGAGCATACCCTGATACCAGGTTTTGTTAGCATCCCCTTTTGTACTTTGTATCACAGGATCTCCACACATTTTTTAAAAAAGAATGTCACAGTTATAATTTTCCTCTATGTCACTCTAGTACCAGATAAGAAAGTAATAATAATAATGCTACCAATGATAAAAGTATCAAAATTTACTATGTGGCAGGCAATGTGTTAAGTATTTTGCATATATTATATCATGCATTAGGGAGAGAGAATTCTGATGCCCATTTGTCAGATGAAGCCATTGGGGCATTAAGAGAATTAAGTTAAACTTGCCCAAGGTCATTGAACACAGGCAATTGATTCCAAAACCTACTCTCACTCTCTCGTCCTCTATATACTGCAGTGTTTGAAGAATTTCCTGACTTCCATTCGATTTTTCTAAACATATTCTGTTGCCACTCAATTTCTCCAGTCAGAATGTTTTTTAAATTACACTCACAGACCTATTTTCTTCTTTTATACGGTATTTATAGCTGCTGATTTTGATAGCTGAGAATAGTACCATACAAATAATGATGTAAGACCTGAGGCAAATCACTTAACCCCTCTGAACTTCAGTTTCCTCATTTGTAGGATGATGAAATGATAATACTTGCCTCACAGGGTTGTTTGAAGATCAAATGCTATAATGCAAGCAAAGTGCTCTCAATGAATAAATGTTAGCTCAGTTCCCTTCCTTTCCTTACAAGTGCCAGGATTAGAAAATATGGCCAGACTTGTAGCAAATTTGAATACTATAAGGATTCCTTATTGATTAAATAATTAATTTCTCATCCAGTTCCCAAAAGGATTTGAAGGAGCTTGATGAACATAAATTAATATAATCCCTATAAGCATACATTATGTTTCTCCAATTTCATGCTACCTGTTACACTATTCTGCCCACTTAATTAATTCATTTGGTAGTCACTCATTGATTTATTCCTTCAAGAAATATTGATTGTATATGTACTATTCGCCATTGTTTTGTTTGCTAGACCACTTGGCTTGGAAATCCTCTTCCACTGTCCAGTTCTTTTTTCCTCCTGCTCTTCTGGTAGTCGTCACCTGTTCCTTTTAGACTTTTATTCATTTGTCAACCAATTGTAGCCTGCCTGACTTCTGATTGTTATGGTCCCTGAATAACTTCTTAAATGCTAAACCCAATATATTTTATTTCTCTTCATCCTTCTTGACCTGTTTGCTGCATTTCACAGTGCTGATAATTTATTTCTAATTAAAACTTTCTGGTGGTTTCTTTGATAAGACATTCTCCTTGTTGTCTTTTCTCCTACGGTCTTCTCTGACTCTATCATATACTTCTCTTTGTTGTCCATCCCTTAAGTGTTGTTGGCCCATAGGTTTCAAGTCTAAATAGATTCGTCTTTCCTATTTCTTTGCTAGGATTTTAGTTACCATCTATGTGTTAGTTACCCTAAATAAAAATCTGCAGACTAGAATTGTCTTTCAAGACTCAGATTCATATATATTCTTGCCAACTAAACATTTCACACACCCCAACCTGGTAATAACTAAAACAATTTATTTCCCCCCACAAACACCCACCTTTTCCTCTTACATTCTCTGTACCCTTTAACCAGTCGTGGTGCTTGGAACTAACTTAGGATATACTACTGAATTCCCCTTATCCATGAATTTCCCATGTGTAATCAATCACCAAGTCTTCTCAAATCACCTCCCAAATATGTCTCCAACCCATTTTGATCACCTCTATCTTAGCTGGGAAACTTAGCCTTCTTTTTTCCAGACAAATGCAATAGCCTCCAAACTCTTTCCCTGCCCTCAAACTCACAAGCTCAAACCCATGCTCTCTTAGAATGATGTTTGGCATCTAAATAATAATCTGGACATGTTCATCTTTTGCTTAAAGTGTGCAAATATCTACCATTGTCTATTTAAGTGTGTTCAAAATGACTCTCTGAAAGCCTTAAGGATTATTGGAAGTAACTCAGGGTCCCTGTGGTGGTAATGGGGCTAGGAGGGGAAATTTAAGAGGTTTCTGTCTTCTCACTGCACTCTTACTCTGTTCTTCCCTGCTTAACCAGACTAGTTCTATTTTTATCATTTTGGATATTTTAGTTCCACAAAGCACTTTCTTTTAGGTAAATGGATGAAGAGGGTAGAGGGCAGGGAGATAATTGAGTGCTTTATCAAAGTCTGAAAGCCACCAGCCTGTGTGACAACAGTCTGCATTACCTCCCCACTGACGAACTTGCCAGCCCCATCCCTTAAAACCCTCTTGCCTTTTAATTTGTGCTTCATCACACTCATCTAAACACTTACTTGATTAAAAAAAAAAAGATGGGGTTTTACTATGCTATTGATCATAGAAAAATATTCCATTTGAATTAGGCCAATTCTAAATTTGTTTCTTCTTGGATTCATGAATTTGCTTTATGTTGCACAGTTGTTTCCTAGAATCGAGATACTGAATTCTAATCTTTTCAGTTTTTCATGCTTATTTCCAGGTGGTTGGCTTTTTTCCCTTGCTATTCAAAGTGATCCCATCCTTTTCATCAGTATGGCAGGTGGCCTTATAAAAATGAGCATCTGTGAGGCTTTCTAAGAGACCCTTCAGGGATAAGTTGAGAGCCACATTTTGACCTGTTTATGTTTGGGGTATTTTTTTTTTAAAATCGTCTTTCCAGATTACTTTAAAAATGAACCATACAATTCTGTGCACTAACTAGGCAAGTATTTTCTAGTCAGGAAATTCAGCTGAATGAGAACTGGAATCTAAAATAAAAGTTGTTTCTATTTGCCTAAGTGCCATTTTCAATATAACATGCTTTTTCAAAAAGATTCATTAATATGCATTTTAAGATTTTAATTTAGAAACAGTCTATCATTGATCACCACTCTGTTTACATTTTAGCAGTCTGCTGAGAGTACACTGTTAGATTCTTTTATATGTTGCTTTTCCTTCTTCATTAGCCTCAACACTTTCCTCTGGGATCTTTATTAAACTGATCAAGAGTAGAGGTTTTAGATTTCATAAATATTGCAACAGTTTCATGCTTTTTGGAGAATGACTCCTTTAGATCAAAATGGCTTCCTATGGAGGCAGAGAGTTTTTCAAAGCCTGCAAACCGCAAAGAGTAACACAAAAAGCTACCCTCAATAAACACACAAACATAATATTACATGGGGTCAATAAATAAGTGTCACTATATAAGAGGTACTCAGATCTTTTAAAAATTTTATGCAAAATTATGAAGCTGAACATGCTAGAGTCTCTGGCCTGCACAACTTCTGATGACTGGGATAATTTTGTTAAAAAGCTAAAGGGAATTCTGTTAGCCTTTTAAGAAATTGATCACTACCTTCATAAAAGTCTCTGGTGAGGAAATATTCCATTGTGCTGAAGTCTGTATGTTTTGAAAAAGCTGATTAGAGTTCTTTTTTTTTTTTTCTTTGGCTCATTCAGCCTCAAATATTGTGTGCATATTCTGGGATGTGTTTGGGTGCCTGTAGGGAGTATGGGAAAAGGAGTTGGGAACAAAAAGTTATATAATAAATGATAGAAATCACTATATTGGCACAGTATAACTTAGTTCCTATTCCAAATCATACACCCATCACAAATAGGTGATATTTGTGATAGGACCATACTAATTTTTAGTATGTTACAGAGTTAAAAAATTTAAAGCAACCGAGATGGAAAGTCTGGTCAAACCACTTAGAGGTTTGGATAACTCTTTAACAAGTAAATAAAACAAAATATTTAATCTTTTAGTGTTTCATATGATGGTTAGATCCAGGACTCAGAATGTTGGGTTGCTGAGATGGAATACAGAGAGGAATTTGTGTGGTTCAACTTCTCACCTTGTGCTGTAGAACCCTGAATTTACAGAGTAAGATTTAAATAAATGGAGAAAAAAATAGAAGGGCCCCAGCGCAGTTTGTTCTTGCTCCAGTGTTGGGGGAATTAAAAATGGCAAAGAAAGATCCAGATTATTACTTCCTCATTATGACACCTACTTCAACCCTGAGTAAAATGAGCAAAATCTTGGTATTATCATACTTATAAGTGTGTCTTGTATCATTCTTATAACTGGCCTTCAAGAAGACAAGATCCCCTGATTCCCCAGTATCTCAATGCTTCTTGCAATTTAGAATAATTAGAAGCACTTGCTCAGCTTTAAAAGCACATTGATCCCCAGACTCATTCATTAAATCAGGAATAAGGGGAGAATCCTCGGTGTCATCTAGTAGTTTCCCATATGATTCTTTATTTATTTATTTATTTATTTTTTTATTTTATTATTATTTTTTTTAGTGACACTCATTATTTTATTTTTTTATTATTATTATACTTTAAGTTTTAGGGTACATGTGCACAATGTGCAGGTTTGTTACATATGTATACATGTGCCATGTTGGTGTGCTGCACCCATTAACTCATCATTTAGCATTAGGTACATCTCCTAATGCTATCCCTCCCCTCTCCCCCGACCCACAACAGTCCCCAGTGTGTGATGTTCCCCTTCCTGTGTCCATGTGTTCTCATTGTTCAATTCCCACCTATGAGTGAGAACATGCGGACACTCATTATTTTTTTCTTTTTTTTTTCTTTTATTATTATTATTATTATTATTATTATTATACTTTAGGTTTTATGGTACATGTGCGCAATGTGCAGGTAAGTTACATATGTATACATGTGCCATGCTGGTGCGCTGCACCCACTAACTCGTCATCTAGCATTAGGTATATCCCCCAATGCTATCCCTCCCCCCTCCCCCCACCCCACAATAGTCCCCGAAGTGTGATGTTCCCCTTCCTGTGTCCATGTGTTCTCATTGTTCAATTCCCACCTATGAGTGAGAATATGCGGTGTTTGGTTTTTTGTTCTTGCGATAGTTTACTGAGAATGATGATTTCCAATTTCATCCATGTCCCTACAAAGGACATGAACTCATCATTTTTTATGGCTGCATAGTATTCCATGGTGTATATGTGCCACATTTTCTTAATCCAGTCTATCATTGTTGGACATTTGGGTTGGTTCCAAGTCTTTGCTATTGTGAATAATGCGGCAATAAACATACGTGTGCATGTGTCTTTATAGCAGCATGATTTATAGTCCTTCGGGTATATACCCAGTAATGGGATGGCTGGGTCGAATGGAATTTCTAGTTCTAGATCCCTGAGGAATGGCCACACTGACTTCCACAAGGGTTGAACTAGTTTACAGTCCCACCAACAGTGTAAAAGTGTTCCTATTTCTCCACATCCTCTCCAGCACCTGTTGTTTCCTGACTTTTTAATGATTGCCATTCTAACTGGTGTGAGATGGTATCTCATTGTGGTTTTGATTTGCATTTCTCTGATGGCCAGTGATGGTGAGCATTTTTTCATGTGTTTTTTGGCTGCATAAATGTCTTCTTTTGAGAAGTGTCTGTTCATGTCCTTCGCCCACTTTTTGATGGGGTTGTTTGTTTTTTTCTTGTAAATTTGTTGGAGTTCATTGTAGATTCTGGATATTAGCCCTTTGTCAGATGAGTAGGTTGCGAAAATTTTCTCCCATTTTGTAGGTTGCCTGTTCACTCTGATGGTAGTTTCCTTTGCTGTGCAGAAGCTCTTTAGTTTAATTAGATCCCATTTGTCAATTTTGGCTTTTATTGCCATTGCTTTTGGTGTTTTAGACATGAAGTCCTTGCCCATGCCTATGTCCTGAATGGTAATGCCTAGGTTTTCTTCTAGGGTTTTTACGGTTTTAGGTCTAACATTTAAGTCTTTAATCCATCTTGAATTGATCTTTGTATAAGGTGTAAGGAAGGGATCCAGTTTCAGCTTTCTACATATGGCTAGCCAGTTTTCCCAGCACCATTTATTAAATAGGGAATCCTTTCCCCATTTCTTGTTTTTGTCAGGTTTGTCAAAGATCAGATACTTGTAGATATGTGGCATTATTTCTGAGGGCTCTGTTCTGTTCCATTGATCTATATCTCTGTTTTGGTACCAGTACCATGCTGTTTTGGTTACTGTAGACTTGTAGTATAGTTTGAAGTCAGGTAGTGTGATGCCTTCAGCTTTGTTCTTTTGGCTTAGGATTGACTTGGCGATGCGGGCTCTTTTTTGGTTCCATATGAACTTTAAAGTAGTTTTTTCCAATTCTGTGAAGAAAGTCATTGGTAGCTTGATGGGGATGGCATTGAATCTGTAAATTACCTTGGGAAGGATGGCCATTTTCATGATATTGATTCTTCCTACCCATGAGCATGGAATGTTCTTCCATTTGTTTGTATCCTCTTTTATTTCCTTGAGCAGTGGTTTGTAGTTCTCCTTGAAGAGGTCTTTCACATCCCTTGTAAGTTGGATTCCTAGGTATTTTATTCTCTTTGAAGCAATTGTGAATGGGAGTTCACTCATGATTTGGCTCTCTGTTTGTCTGTTATTGATGTATAAGAATGCTTGTGATTTTTGTACATTGATTTTGTATCCTGAGACTTTGCTGAAGTTGCTTATCAGCTTAAGGAGATTTTGGGCTGAGACAATGGGGTTTTCTAGATATACTATCATGTCATCTGCAAACAGGGACAATTTGACTTGCTCTTTTCCTAACTGAATACCCTTGATTTCCTTCTCCTGCCTAATTGCCCTGGCCAGAACTTCCAACACTATGTTGAATAGAAGTGGTGAGAGAGGGCATCCCTGTCTTGTGCCAGTTTTCAAAGGGAATGCTTCCAGTTTTTGCCCATTCAGTATGATATTGGCTGTGGGTTTGTCATAAATAGCTCTTATTATTTTGAGATACGTCCCATCAATTCCTAATTTATTGAGAGTTTTTAGCATGAAGGGTTGTTGAATTTTGTCAAAGGCCTTTTCTGCATCTATTGAGATAATCATGTGGTTTTTGTCTTTGGTTCTGTTTATATGCTGGATTACATTTATTGATTTGCGTATATTGAACCAGCCTTGCATCCCAGGGATGAAGCCCACTTGATCATGGTGGATAAGCTTCTTGATGTGCTGCTGGCTTCTGTTTGCCAGTATTTTATTGAGGATTTTTGCATCAATGTTCATCAAGCATATTGGTCTAAAATTCTCTTTTTTTTGTTGTGTCTCTGCCAGGCTTTGGTATCAGGATGATGCTGGCCTCATAAAATGAGTTAGGGAGGATTCCCTCTTTTTCTATTGATTGGAATAGTTTCAGAAGGAATGGTACCAGCTCCTCCTTGTACCTCTGGTAGAATTCGGCTGTGAACCCATCTGGTCCTGGACTTTTTTTGGTTGGTAAGCTATTGATTATTGCCACAATTTCAGCTCCTGTTATTGGTCTATTCAGAGATTCAACTTCTTCTTGGTTTAGTCTTGGGAGGGTGTATGTGTTGAGGAATTTATCCATTTCTTCTAGATTTTCTAGTTTATTTGCATAGAGGTGTTTGTAATATTCTCTGATGGTAGTTTGTATTTCTGTGGGATCGGTGGTGATATGATTCTTTTTTTAACCTTTATTTTGCATTCAGGGGTACAGGTGCAGGTTTGTTATATAGGTAAATTATGTGTCCTAGGGGTTTGGTGCACAGATTATTTCATGAACCAGGTAAAAAGTATAGTACCTGACAGTTTTTTTTTTAATCCTCACCCTCCTCCCACCCTTCACCCTCAAGTAGCACCTCATGTCTGTTGTTTCCTTGTTTGTGTCCATGTGTACTCAATGTTTTAGCTTGCACGTATAAGTAAGAACATGCAGTATTTGGTTTTCTGTCCCCATGTTAGTTTGCTTAGGATAATGGCCTCCACCTTCATCCATGTTACGGCAAAGGGCATGATTTCATTTGTTTTTATGGCTGTGTTTTTTTCCATGATAGTCCATGTATATGTACCATGTTTTCTTCATCCAGTCTACTGTTGATGGGCATTTAGGTTTATTCCATGTCTCTGCTGTTGTGAATAGTGCTGTGATGAATGTATACATGCATATATCTTTATGGTAGAATGATTTACATTCCTTTGCGTGTATACCCAGTAATGGGATTGCTTGTGATTCTAATGCACAGCCACAGTTCAGAACTACTGTTCTGACTTATATTTTATAAACGGTAAAGCTAGACATTTTCCTTAATCACTATTTTTATCACTGACTCATAATCTCTTCTAATTTTTTATTGGCCTTTGAATGAAATCTAAATTCTGTCCAGTTTTCAGTATGTTCATTATCTCATAATTTTGTAACATTCTACAACTCCCATATCTGCTCAAGACATGCAGATCTCACTACCAAAAACTTACCATGCTCATCCCAGCTCACCTTTCCTTTGCCAAAGTAATTTTTCTTATCTGCATAAATAACTCTCCTGTCTACTTTGCCTCATGAAATCCCATTCAACATTGATCACATTCCTCTGTCCCAGATAAATTCCCAGTTGTGGTTTTTACTGCACAGCCTAGCACCAAATGTCATACTGTCTTGTGGAATGTAGTATCCATGGAATTTTTTTTCAGCAAAAATTTATTGAGTGTCCACAATATTTCACTATACCAGGATATTTCTGTTTTTCAAGAAAGGCTATACTTATGTTGCCATGACAAACAGACTGAAATTCTTAGTAGCTCAGCACAGGAGAGGTTATTTCTAACACACGAAGACTTTATTATGATTCCTTTGCCACTGCAGTGACTCAGTGATTTAGGGTTACCTATGTCATTGCTCTGATGTCTAAAGACAAAGTATCCATTTTCACCAAAGGGAAAATGCTAGTGGTGTCAACCTTCACTTCTTAAATGGTTTTGTCTGAATGTGACTCATAACAGTTATGATAAGCCATTGGCAAGAAATACTCAGATGGTCCTGCCTAATTGCAAGCATTGCTGGGAAATGTGGGGAGCATGTGATGTTTACAATGATGACAAATGTCTCTGCTGCATGTTTTCAATTTGTGATCTCATCTATCCTTTGCTACAACTCTAAAACACTGAAAGGTATGTATTACATATCTAGTATCATTTTATAATTACCACTATTATTTTTTTTATAGCTACGGATAGGTGAAATGTCTTCTCTAACATCATCCAACTATATAGCGCATGGTGACTATACATATAGTTGACTTTAAATTCCACAATTCATAAGCCATAGACTCTTTGAAAGCAGAGGCCAAGTATTACCTTCATTCATTGGCAAATGAGATAGCTATTTGTCAGTAAATGGTACCTGATTCAACTGGTAGACTCTACTTAAAATTCAAGTACCTATTGGCTTTTATTCTTTATTGTGCTTCAGACGTTCCTGGTTAGAAAGTGAGCATGAATGAATGATTACTTCAATGATTAATGAAATAATAATTCATTCTGTTTAAGAGAATTTCACTGCTTGAGTCTTGTGCTCCACTAGTGAGTGACATTTATAGGTTTTAGGTACAGGAAAGGCAAAGGTAGTGTGTGAAGGGGAGAGAATGAAAAAAAATAAAGTCATAAAAAGTTCACATTAAAACTTTTTGTATAGAGATTATGTATAATGTTCTGGCAGTTTTTATATGGTCTTGAAATGTCACTTTCTATTTAATGAGATCATACGTTGTTAATTTGAAACAAAATTAAATAAACAGAAGAATTTCCAACTAGGGCTAAAAAACACAAGCTATACTGTAGTCCAAAGGCTTGATCTACCAGACCTTCTGAGAATAGGTCTCATGGTTGGTCTTCAATTTTATTTTATTTTATTTTTGCTTGTAGCACTAAACATTCTGCCTAAAAAGTAGAGCGTAGAGTGCAGAGGAGAAGAGTCAAGAAGGAACTGATTTGATGATCTGAAGTCTTGCAAAAACCCATGATGTGTTATAGGCAAAAGGGTCTGACAGTTTGCAAATTTCTTCTCTACATCCCTGGCTTTGCTCTCATGGTGGCTGCCATGGAGCCAGAATACTGGCTGAATTGATGATCTGTAATAATGCCACTCTCTAGGGAAAGGGACAGAAACAATCATAAGTAAGGGAGGCGCTTCCTTAGTAGAAAGACCGTGGGTCTTAAAGCCAGACCATCTTGGCTTGAAACCAGGCTCTCTTACATTTTAGCTGTGTATTTGCAGAATTTAACCTCTTTAAATCTTTGTCTTTCCTGAAAAATAGTACACCAATACCTATTTTACAATAATTACTAGAGGACCAGAAGTAATTAATGTAAATCACTTACCTTATTTCTTGATTTAGAAAAAAATTCAGTAAATGTCATGGCTTAAAGAAAGTTACAGAAGGCAAGCACTGGATGAGTAGGTTAACTCAATTTAGCATCATTCTTATGTGACAAACTTGCAATTTTTTCCTTTGAATCAAAAGTTCCAAATTTTAAAATAGTATCCTCGTTTTACTTGCCAATTTGCTATCACAGTATTTGAGATAAGATTAATGGCATCAGAAACTCAGCAAATATAATTACATGAAGGCTGACATAAAATTTTAAGGTATTTGTTTGGGGTTGCAACTCTTTATAAAATCTATATAGGCAGTTCCTGCCAGTATCTTTTGATCCCAGGACATCTACTTTTTATGTTTGCATATGTGTATATCTCCATCTATTTCTTGTGCCTACAATTCATTGCACTTGAACTACAGAATCCTCATGGGTTAACAGCAGACAAGACATTTTAGAATTATGTATAATCAGGTATTCACTGACTCAATTTGGGCAAACACTCAATTTGGGCAAACAAACAAAAAGTTGAATCTATCTTTTTTATTCACCAATTTACTCATTATTCAATGGATGTGCACTGAGTACCAAGCACTGTTTTAGACATTTTGTATACCTGTAATTCAATGAATGAAACAAAGTTTCCTAAGTATATGGGGACTACATTTTAGTGGGAAGAAATGAGACAGTACATGGTAAACATAATAAAAATATTTTATAATATATTGGAAGATAACAAGTGTTATAAGAAAAAAAAATACAGAGAAAGGAGAATTGAGAGTGTCCTGGCTAATGGTAATAGAGGGAACAGATTTTAGTGTTAGATAGAGTTACCAGGGATCATCTCATGAGAACATAAATTCAGCAAATTCCTGAAAGAAATAAGGGGTTTAGCCATGCAAATATATGGGAAAGAGAGTTCCAGGTAGAAGGAATAGTAAATAGGTCACTATGACTGGAGAGGACTAAGGAAGAGGAAGACTAATAGGAGGTTATGAAGGTAACATGGACCAGCAGGTAGAAAATGTAGGGCTCTGTGTGACATTGTAAGCTATTTTCCCCCACTTATTTACCAAAATAGCAAGTAGAATCAAACATATGCAATGTGATAGCAACAATGAAGCACACAAGGAGAATAATACATCTGCAAAAGTTGATGATTAAAGTAAGTCATATTATTTTTCATTTTTAACTACAACTTGTTTAGTCTTATAGGAAAAACTTTAATATTAGAGGGTAAGTAGTTTACTGGCCATCAAGTGTTTGAGTATTATACTTAGTCTGTATCCTGATATGTAACGTATCCCTTAAGAAAGAAACCTTAATTGAGCTTATAGTTATACTTTTCAATGTTGATAATCACTCTTTACCATAAAGAGTTTCCCAAAATATTTCTTCAGTTTTTTTTTTAATTCTGCTGAGTTTTAAAACATATTTTCTCATAGTCAGTACTCAGTGGAAATGAGAAACAGCTGGCCAACATCTTTCATAATCTATCATGTAGGTAATAATTATTACTAATTTACCTGAAGAATGGTCTCTTTTCCCAGATAAAGCATAATGTTCGTATAATCTTCTGTCATAAGCATTCTTTCCTGTTATTTTAGTTCTTTGGGATTATAATTGCTATTTAAATTTAATATATTTTTACCTGATCAATACTTAATTTTTTCTAATTTACATCAAATCAGATTTAAATTATTTGAATAAATTATTTGTATAACTTGTGTTAAAACTACTAGTTACTTGGAAAAGAAAAATTTTGAATGAATCCTTAAAATCGCCAAAACATTAGCAGTGTATATGTTAATTCCTATACCTTATTTTGTTAAAATAGTCAAAGACACATGAAATGCACTGGTTATTTGTTGCTGTCTTATCAACTAACAAAATTTACAAATGTAACATAAATATGATAACTTGATTTCCAAGGTAAAGCATAAGTTCATTAGACACTCATCTAATCTTTGGGATGCAGAACGTGATAGAAATTCATGAAAAAGAAATTACAGTTCTTAGAGTATTTTTTAGGATACAACTACTTGGGAAAGGTGGCTCAGAAGATGTAGATGTATCTTGCCACCTATTATCATGGAAAAGAATTGGCTAATGTATTCAGGTAATAAAATATAGCATTCAGCTCATTCCCTAATTCTCATGGCAGCTCTTAATGGAGTAAGGAATCTACCAATTCAGAGAAACTCAACGGTGTAGGTTCACTGCTTTGTAGTATATATGGTGAGGTTATGTTGACCCTCAAGGCTATACCTCATCACTATAGAAGGAATATATTGCGGTGACACAGTTACATGTATCCATAATTATTCCTTGCTGTGTCATTCGGTATATTTGAGGTTTCAGTGAAGCTAGCCAGGTCATAGCCACAACCTACCAAATACTGCCAATAGAATGAACAGTTTAGATGTTGCCCGCAAAAGCTTGGATTACTTGCTCATAATAACTAATTTTAACTAAAAAAATGTCATGGGTTATGCTGAAGATTCACTCAGTATTTTATATCTCATTTCAAACTATGGCAAGTTATATAAGCCAATCCAGATCATCAGAGACAGTATGCAAAAAGTATTGGTACAGTATTGTTTTAAAATACACAGTCACAAAATAAATACCCTCTTATTAATTTCCATAATGGAAATTAAAATGCAAATCAAAAAATTTTCTTTAATTACCAAAGATATGTTAATTTACAGCATAAAGTATCTTCTCTTTTGAAGAAATTTTAAAATCCAGGTATCATTTATTCCTTTTCTTTTTTTTAATTTTATTATTATTATACTTTAAGTTTTAGGGTACATGTACACAATGTGCAGGTTAGTTACATATGTATACATGTGCCATGCTGGTGTGCTGCACCCATTAACTCATCATTTAGCATTAGGTATATCTCCTAAAGCTATCCCTCCCCCCTCCCCCCACCCCATCCTTATTTTCTTATACTCATTTTCAGCCATAGGAATCCTACATAGATGCCTGGTTGCTCTCTGGTTTCTGCCAGCAAATATGGTCTGAGTCATTTTCCCCGGAAATGGTGGAGATAGCAAAGGACACCCAAAATTGTATTAGTTCATACTTCCAATTTTCCAAAATAAAATGTGTCAATAGCAAGCTATCAGAGCACAACCTCACAATTAAAATATTTAGAAAATACATATACTTTCTTGATGATAACAGCATTCTGTAATTCAAGCACTGGTTTCCTTATCCAATGCCAAAAAAAAAGAGATTAAAGAACTCATGTCACGTACTTGAAAATTACAATCTTATTTCCAACCAGAGGCCCAGGTAGGAACCTGACTGTAATCTAGAGGATAATAGGTGAGAATTTTGGAGGTAGTGAGGATTGAATGGAGAAAATGGGAAGAGAAAGAAGCTTAGTTTCAGCTTCAGCCTGTGTGTTAATTCATGCTACTTATCCAGAATTTATTGTGGGATGGAATTCAATTAGGAAAACCTTTTATTAAGAAGGTAATAGTAACACTATTGGCACTGCTTAGTTATGGAAGGTTCAACTTGCTTCTAATGTGTTTTCAAATCTACAGTAACTCTCTCTTCTTTCCCTTTTCTCTTTATTTCATTTCTTTGTCTTACATATGCCCTTTGGTATCCCTCTTAGTATGAGAGATATAAAATTAATAATTCCTATGTAATATTTATTGAACTCTTAGTACCAGATACCGTGTCAATTGCCTTTTCATAATCTTCTGTAAAATAGGCATCACTGTCTCACTTTTACTAACAAAAAAAAATAAGTAAACATAGAAGGGATGTTGTTTACTGTAATTTACATTTTGTGAAATGATGAGGCTGGAATTTATCTTTTCAAAGAAACCGCTTTTGGTTTTATTGATTTTTCTCTATTGTATTTCTATTTTTCATTTAATTTATTTTGCATGAATTATTATTTATTTCCTTCTGCTTGCTTTAGGCCGAACTGCTCTTTTTCATCTAGTTTGTTAAGGTATGTATTTAGATGATTGATTTTTGTTCATATATATGTATATATATAGCTATAAATTTCTCTCTAAGCTCTACTTTCACTTTGTCTTATAATTTTAACTGGTTGTATTTTTATTTCCATTGGGTTAAAAATATTTCAAAAATTTATCTTGAGATTTATTGGTAATTTATATGATACTTAGAAGTGTGTTGCCTAATTTTCAAATATTTTGAAATTTACTTGTTTTCTTTCTGCTATTGGTTTCTATTTCCATTGTGGTCTGAGAATATACTTGGTATGATTTCTATTATTTTTAATTTGTTCATGTGTATTTTACAGCCTGTGATTTGGTCTATCAGGGTGAATTTTTTTTCAAGCTTGAGAAGAATGTGTTTTTTGCTGTTGTTGGATGGAGTGTTATATAAATGTCAAGTAGGTCGAGTTAACTGATCATGCTCTTCATGTCAACTTTATCTTTTCTGATTTTCTGCCTGCTTAATTTGTTAAGTAGGAAAAGAAGGGTGTTGAATCTCCAATTATAATAAAGAATTTGTCTGTTTCTACTTTAAATTCTATAAGTTTTTGCCTCCTGTATTTTGATGCTTAGTTTTTAGGTGCATATATGTTAATTATTGTTATGTATTTTTGGAGAATTGATTCGTTTATCATTATGTAATGACTCTCTTTATCCTGAATACTTTTTATTGTTCTGAGGTTGGTTTTGTCTGAAATTAATGTAGTTCTCCAACTTTCTTTTGCTTAGTGTTATCATGGTATAGTTTTGTCCATCCCTTTAATTTTTGTCTATCTGTATTTTTATATTTAAAGCAGGCTTCTTATAGACAGTATATAGTATAGTTTCTTGTAAATAGTATATAGACAGTATATAGTTTATTTACTCTGATCTCTGTGTTTAAATTGGTACATTTACCCCACTCCCATTAAAAACTTATTAATATAGTTTGATTAATATCTACCATGTCTGTCTTCTATTCATTACATTTATTTTTTCTTTCTTCTTTCCACACTTTGTCTTCTGTAGTTTTAGTTGACTATTTTGTATGCTTCCATTTTGTTCTGTCTCTTTGCATAGAAATTATAGATCTTAAAAAAAAAAGCTAGTGGTTTCTCTAGAGTTTCAGTATACTTTTTTTATTTTAAATTTTAGCTTTTGTGTGTAAATAGTATAATAGTATACATATGTATTTATGGGGCATATAAGACATTTTGATACAGGCGTGCAATGCATAATAATCACATTAAGGTAAATGGGGTATCCATCACCTCAAGCATTTATCCTTTACAAATAATCCAATTATACTTTTTTAGTTATTGTAAAATGTACAATAAATTACTGTTGACTGTCAGGATACATTTTAACTGATCTAAGTCTTCCTATAAATAACACTATACTACTTCTTATGTAAGATTCTTTATTATAAAGTATTTCCTATTTCTCCCTCCCTTTCCTTATGACACTTCTGTCATTTATTTTACTTATTCATAGGCTATAATCACCCAATACCTTACTGTTATTATTTTAAACAAAGTCTTCTTGTAGATGAATTTAGAGTAAGAATATTTTTTTCATTTATTCCTTCTCTGACAGACTTTCTTTTTGTGTAGATCTGAAATTATGACCTACATAATTTTCCTTCTCCTTGAAGAATTTTCTTTTCCTGGAAGAACTTCATTTAACATTTCTTGTAGAGTAAGTCTTATGGTAATGAGTTCTCTGTTTTTGTTTGTATGAGGAAGTACTTATTTTCGCTTATCTACTTAAGGATAATTTTACTGGTTATAGAATTCTAGACTGGTGTTTTCTTTAAAAACACTTTAAATATTTTTTTCTACTGCTTTTTTTTGCAGTTTCTGATAGAAAATGAAAAATCAATCGTAATTTGTATCCTCATTTCTTTACCACTAGGACATTATTTTCTCTTTGTCTTTGGTTTTCTGCAGTTTTTTGCTCTTTTTTTTTTTTTTTTTTTTTTTAGACGAAGTTTTGCTCTTGTCACCCAGGCTGGAGTGCAATGGCATGATTTTGGCTCACTGCAACCTCCGCCTCCTGGGTTCAAGCGATTCTCCTGCTTCAGCCTCCCGAGTAGCTGAGATTACAGGCATGCGTCACCATGCCTGGCTAATTTTTGTATTTTTAGTAGAGATGGGGTTTCACTGTGTTGGCCAGGCTGGTCTTGTACTCCTAACCTCAGGTGATCCACCTGCCTCGGCCTCCCAAAGTACTGGGATTACAGGTGTGAGCCACGGTGCCCAGCCTTCTCCAGTTTAAATTTAATATGTCTATATTTAATTTCGTTGTTTTTGTTATTCTGCTAGATGTTTAAATGTTCTGAAATTGTAGTTTGATATCTGTCATTAAATTTAAAATTGTTTCAGCAATCATTATTTTAATTTTCTGCTCTATTTTTATATTCTGTCTCATAGTCCAATATCACTTACGTTGCACATTTAAAAAATTTTCCACAACAGTTTTTGGATGTTATCATTTTATTATTTTCCACATTCTTTTCTCTCTTTGCATGTTAGCTTTGGAAGCGTCTAGTGATATATCTTCAGGCTCACTAATTCTTTTCTCCAGTGTGCCCAGTCTACTAATGTCTCCATCAAAGACATTTTTCATTTCTGTTATGGTGGTTTTTAATTTTATCATTGTCTTTTAATTATTTCTCAGAATTTCAATCTCTCTGCTTGTACTATCCATTTATTCTTGAATGTTGTCTACTTTTTCTATTAGAGTTCTTAGCTTATTAATCATAGTTATTTTTTATTTTCTGTCTAATAATTCCAATGTCTGTCATATCTGAATCTAGTTTTGATATCTGCTTTGTCTCTTCAAACTGTTTTTTTTGCCTTTTTGAATATCTTCTATTTTGTTGTTGTTGAAAACCAGAATGTTGTATTGGGTAATAATAACTGAGGTAAATAGGGCTTTAGTGTAAAGTTTTATGTTAATCTGCTTTTTCAAATGTTTTCTGTAAGTGTTAGCTTTTAGTGTCTTTTTTTTCTTTTTTTGGCTTTGAGTTTCTCTAAGTTTCCCTCCTCAAACAGTTGTCTTGCAGCTCTTTCAGCTATAGTCTACTTGAGACTTGGTATGGTGGTAAGGCATAGAGAAGAAAAAATGTTCTGTAATCTTATAATTTTGGTGGACTTGTTTCTGAACTGTGACCTTCAACTGTTTCTATTAGGCTAGATTCTTTCTCCCTTAGACTAGAGAGGAGGGCTGGAGGGGGCTAAAATGGGAGAAATGCCCTTCCCGTAGCTCTGGTAAAGTCTTTTTTTCTGGAGAGCAGGCCTGTATTATGAAGAATCTTTAGGGCTTATTTCACAATTATTACATTTCCTTCCCCTGCAAAAGCTACAAGAACATCTTTCTTGACTCTTCACCATGAAAACTTCATGAGGTCCCTGGAGGTTAAAACCCATGAATATGTGGGATTCCTCTGAACATTTTCGGCCCCAGTACTTTCTCACTTTCAAGATTGTCTGCATTGAGCCTCTACTAATTCATCAAAGTGATCATTTTAAATATTCTACAGTAAATGGCTCTAGCAGTTTCTCCTCCAGGTAAGCAGATCTTATCTGTCTCTCTAAATTTCAAGTTTGCCCTGAGACCTCAGCTCTCTGAATCCAAGGAAAATCACTTCTTTTCAATTCATTCTTTTGTTGTTGTTGCTGTTTATTTCTTTTTGTAAGGATGAGAATGACATTTCCTAAGTTCTTTCATGTGAACGTTGAAACCCTAAGTCTGAGGCTGGGATTTAAACCTGAATCTGCCTGACTTGGAGGTTTAGATTATTTTCTTTATGCAATGATTCATTAATTTTTTAAAAATCTCATCATTAATAAGACTTGATTTTCTAGTTAAACATTTTTAAAATGGCATTTTCTTACATTTCTAGTTTTTCTCTCTGAGTTGAGTCACAGAGTTATGTGAGTTTCATGTAACTGTCCATAGTTATATTAAATAAAATGGGAAATTAGGTGTAACTGGGCTGAAATGGACAGAATAGACATTATAGTAAAGGTTCTTTTTGCTTTGGTTTCAAGTTGCCCTAATAAGCAGCTTAGAGACAGGCAAATAGTCAAGTGCTTTAAAAAAAGCAGTAGACGGCGTAAACAGAGAAGTTGAAAGCAGGTAGGACAAGACTGGCCATTTAAATGGATCATTAAAGGAAGACACATTTGACTATATTGCTCCACAGAGAGCTTCTTCGTGTAGGTTTATGAATTCTGGGAGAAAGGCTGAGTTAGGCCTAATTATGTTTAGATTAACTCTGCAATGTAAATGCCTAACCTTTTCTCAGTTTTTTTTTCTTCCTTTATCTCTGTTTTATTTATTTTATTTTTTTTTTGAATTTTGGAGTGAGCCCATAGGTCTTTATTCTTTGACCTTTCTATTATATGTGTGCTTTAATCAGCTATTGCTTCTTTATCTTTCCATAAAAATTAAGAGATGACTATCTGTTCACCCTTATGCTGAAAGAAAAAGATATTCATAATACATTTTTAAATAAAAACAAGTTGCAACAAACCCACACCCATCATTGCTGCTTGTTTATTGTCTCCAAATTTTAGGTGAATTATTTCCCTTTAAATAGCATCGAGAAAATCTGAGAATAATATAATTTGGGCTTTAGACATTGTAGAGAAGTGAAAGAATCATTTCTCTATGACTATTATTCCTGGAGTATTACTTTTTTATTTTTATTTTTTGCTTTCTCCCCCAATGAATACTTGTTTTGCCATTATTTTTTCTTTAACCCAGATGACAGGTGAGAGGATCTTTGCTTTACAATGTTATCTTTTAAAGTGGTACATGCATGTTTTCCTTACATATAATACTATAGTGGTCCTTATCCATTTCTGATGTCACAGATACTTTTGAGAAACTGATGAAAGCCAAAAATTTCTTTACAGAAAAAATTAATATACACATGAATTTTGCATGTACAATAATTTTAAGAGGTTTACAGATTTTTAAAAAAAGTTTCTGATATTCAGGTTAAAAACATTGACATATATTTGTATCTCACAGGTGACTACTGCCTTTTGCAAGACATGTGGTATAAAAAGTTTTGCCCAGTCTGTAACAGAGAAGTAGTTTCTCCCTGATTCAACACTCTGAGACAATATTCTTTACCCATGAACTTGCTATGGACAACAACAGGATTTGTTGAAAATGACTGGAACTACTGTGTGTAATAAGAACAGTACCGAGATTACTGTGCATATTTATCTGTATAATAAATTATCAAAGATATTTAAGTAGTTTCCTGTTTCTCTTTGCATCATAACCCTTAGTTGTTGTGACTAGGAGATTGGGCTTGAGTTGTTGTGACTAAGAGATTGGTCTTGCTACAGCTGGGGTTCTTTGTCTCCTTCTATGTAATCTTATATGTACTGGGAAGTTGGCTTTTTGCTTTAGTGAGTTATTACTAGGGCTTAGATTTTGCTTATAAATTTTCTCGAAAGGCAGGCTTTGACAACTGGGAATTGATTTTTGCAGGAGGCTTTCTTAATCTCTAATATACTTTACAATATAATGATTATGGCAGGGTGAGAGAGTGGAGCTCTATAACCTTTTAACTGGAGTTCACAGTGTTGGTATCTGTGCTTTTTAATAATAATTCAGGTATAGAACAAGGCATTCAGGCATCATCACTGACAGGAGCAATGGAGAGAAGTAGGCCTCTATCTGCCCTATCTGCCTGTGTGAAAAGTGGTTAGGAAGAAACAGTTCCATTACAACAGGCAAACACCAATATGTGTATATGCATATGTATTTGTAGTTTGTGTGTATGCATGTAGTCAATGTACTAGTTAGTTCTCTCAGATTTATGCAAATTAGCCTGTGATTTAAAAAATGGTTTGATGAAGACATCTCGAATTTGTAAGGGGGATGACAATATGCATGTGATTGACATGAACTAATTGAACATAATGTCCTAGGCTATTGTTTGCCAGGCAGTTATTGAATGGTGTAAGAGAAATGTCATCATCCTGCTTTGCTGTAAGATAGGTTTTCATCAACAAAAAGAAGAAAGAATATTAAAGCTCTCTTTATATCATTATGCCCATTGTGTAATTTCTGTGTCAGGAGATGATATAGTGATTACATAGTGCTAAGAATATAGAATTTGGAATTAAAAAAACAAAAAATAAAAAATTACCAGTGGAGTCCTATGTCTACCACTAATTTGCTGTGAGATCTTTACTACCCTCAGAATCTAATCCTGTGAGGAGAGATAATAACAAGATGTACATACCAGATTGCTAAGAATTCACTGAAAGAATGCATGTGAAGTGCTTTGCAGAGTGCCTGGTATATAATACATTCTTAATAAACATAAGCTATTATCATTGACACTGCATTGTCTTCTAAGTTGGTATTTCTCACTTAGTGTTTTTAAAATGGTTGGGGCTCATGGGTGTGAAGGACAATTAACTCCCATGATCTGAACCTATCTCTGTAAAATGTTCAGAGCAAACATCCTCATTTTCTTGTCTGTATTTATGAACAGACTTAAAGCAAAAACATCTGTTCTTTTTGGAGTCTTATTTGGTAAAGCTCTCACCCATGTCTCGGAGTCTCCATTCTTTTACTAACTGCCTTTTGTGCTTGCCTTGTTAATTAACAATTTCCTGCTTAGCAAGGCATATTTTACCTTGTGCCTTAATTCCTTCTGCCATTCTCTCTGAAATGGATCCAATTTTCAGATATCCTTGTCAATATAGGTTGCTGATGAACCATAAGATAAACAGATGACTCAATGGTTGTGTTATTGGTATACTTCTAGGCACAATTAGAGCTTGCATGTATTTTTCTCCGCTTCTTTAACTATTATCTATATTACCCAGTGTGTTGACACTTTCTGTGGTAATTTTCTAAATTATATTGCAGTTATTTGGCTATTTTTTCTAAGTAATATTGAATCAAAGATGGTACCCAGATGAAGTCTATTGTTGAAGCACAAAAAACCTCCTCTGTAGGGCATGCATAAGTAACCAATAAAGACCAGAACATTTCTGATTTCCATAGCGTCTATTCTGAAGCTCAATACTTTTCTTAGTTGTTCTAGGAGGGCATGAGTTTCTTTACTCATAGGGTATCTTTCTTTTGCTCTGATATTTCCCCACATATCTTTTTTATAACATGGACATCTTAGTATGTGTTGTCAATTTCAACTAGAAAAATAATTGTTTTGACAATTCAGTAATTTCTCAAATCACAGTTACTAAGTCTCATATAGTTCACCTTTATTTTGTACCATGAGATTCAAAACTATTTTCATTGAAAGCTATTTTCTTTATGACATGACTTGACTTTTTTTTTTTTTTTTTTTTTTTTTTTGAGATGGAGTTTTGCTCTGTCTCCCAGGTTGGAGTGCATTGGCAGATCTCAGCTCACTGCAACCTCTGCCTCCTGAGTTTAAGCAATTCTCTTGCCTCAGCCTTCTGAGCAGCTGAGATTACAGGTGTGCCCTACAACTCCCGGCTAATTTTTGTATTTTTGTAGAGATGGGGTTTTACCATGTTGGCCAGCCTGGTCTTGAACTCCTGATCTCAAGTAATCTGCCCACCTCAGCCTCCCAAAGTGCTGGGATTACAGGCGTAAGCTACCGTCCCCAGCCTGACTATTTTCTATTATAATTTCTGTTTATTGCCTCTAAAACAAGTTTAAACGTTGTGTGAAAAAGACAATACTTAAAGAAACAGAAGTACAGTATTTGATACTTATTAATACGTGATACTTTTCTGTAATTGATGTCATCCTGGGATTTCATTCAACACTCTGCTCAGTATCTGTATCTTTCATGGGTTCTGCTTTCTTGCATATTGACTAATTAATCTAGTACTTTAAGGAAAAATACTTCTCTTATTTCTGAGGTGAAGAAATTGAGGAACAGAGAAGTGCAGTGGTCTTACGTGGTCCCATGATCTTACGTGGTCCCATGGTCTTATGTGGTCTAAATACTTGGAGCAGAGAGAAACACTCAGGACTCCTGATTTGAAAGCCTTTGTTCTTTCCACTAGAGAAATCTAAACTTACAAAAGTGACGTTTATACTGGAACTAGTCTACAGAGTATCAGAAGAAATTATTAGTCAATTAATAGAAATGAACTTGCATTTCTATTAAAATTTGTCTCTCTTATCACTGTCACTGATCCTGGAAGAATGCCTTTTATTTGTCCAGGCATATAACAGTGTGATTTCTAAATGACAGTGAGAGGTGACAGCGTGCTGGCAGTCCTCACAGCCCTTGCTCGCTCTCGGCGCCTCCTCTGCCTGGGCTTTCATTTTGGCGGCACTTGAGGAGCCCTTCAGCCCACCGCTGCACTGTAGGAGCCCCTTTCTGGGCTGGCCAAGGCCAGAGCCGGCTCCCTCAGCTTGCAGGGAGGTGTGGAGGGAGAGGTGCGAGCGGGAACCGTGGTTGCATGAGGCACTTGCCGGCCAGCTGGAGTTCCGGGTGGGTGTGAGCTTGGCGGGCCCACACTCAGCCAGCCAGCCCTGCTGGCCCCGGGCAATGAGGGAATTAGCACCCGGGCCAGCGGCTGCAGAGGGTGTACTGGGTCCCCCAGCAGTGCCAGCCCACCGGCGCTGCACTCGATTTCTCGCCGGGCCTTAGCTGCCTTCCCGCGGGGCAGGCCTCGGGACTGCAGCCTGCCATGCCTGAGCCTTCCCTCACCTCCGTGGGTTCCTGTGCAGCCCGGGCCTCCCCGACGAGCGCCACCCCCTGCTCCACAGCACCCAGTCCCATCGACCACCCAAGGGCTGAGGAGTGCGAGCGCACGGCGCAGGACTGGCAGGCAGCTCCACCTGCAGCCCCGGTGCGGGATCCACTAGGTGAAGCCAGCTGGGCTCCTGAGTCTGGTGAGGACGTGGAGAGTCTTTATATCTAGCTCAGGGATTCTAAACACACCAATCAGCACCCTGTATTTAGCTCAAGGTTTGTGAGTGCACCAATTGACACTCTGTATCTAGCTGCTCTGGTGGGGCCTTGGAGAACCTTTATGTCTAGCTCAGGGATTGTAAACACACCAATCGGCACTCTGTATTTAGCTCAGGGATTGTAAACACACCAATCAGCACTCTGTATCTAGCTCAAGGTTTGTAAACACACCAATCAGCACCTTGTGTTTAGCTCAAGGTTTGTGAGTGCACCAATGGATACTCTGTATCTAGCTGCTCTGGTGGGGCCTTGGAAAACCTGTGTGTCCAAACTCTGTATCTAACTAATCTGATGGGGACACGGAGAACCTTTGTATCTAGCTCAGGGATTGTAAATGCACCAATCAGCGCCCTGTCAAAACAGGCCACTTGGCTCTACCAATCAGCGGGATGTGGGTGGGGCCAGATAAGAGAATAAAAGCAGGCTGCCGGGGCCAGCAGTGGCAACCTGCTGGGGTCCCCTTCCACACCGTGGAAACTTTGTTCTTTCACTCTTCACAATAAATCTTGCTACTGCTCACTCTTTGGGTCCACGCTGCTTTTATGAGCTGTAACACTCACTGCGAAGATCTGCAGCTTCACTCCTGACCCCAGTGAGACCAGGAGCCCGCCAGGAGGAACGAACAACTCCAGATGCACTGCCTTAAGAGCTGCCTTAAGAGCTGTAACACTCACCGCGAAGGTCTGCAGCTTCACTCCTGAGCCAGCGAGACTACGAACCCACCAGAAGGAAGAAACTCCGAACACATCCAAACATCAGAAGGAACAAACTCCAGACATGCCACCTTAAGAGCTGTAACACGCTCACCATCACTGGCCATCAGAGAAATGCAAATCAAAACCACAATGAGATACCATCTCACACCAGTTAGAATGGCGATCATTAAAAAGTCAGGAAACAACAGGTGCTGGAGAGGATGTGGAGAAATAGGAACACTTTTACACTGTTGGTGGGACTGTAAACTAGTTCAACCCTTGTGGAAGTCAGTGTGGCGATTCCTCAGGGACCTAGAACTAGAAATTTCATTTGACCCAGCCATCCCATTACTGGGTATATACCCAAAGGACTATAAATCATGCTGTAATAAAGACACATGCACACGTATGTTTATTGCGGCATTATTCACAATATCAAAGACTTGGAACCAACCCAAATGTCCAACAATGATAGACTGGATTAAGAAAATGTGGCACATATACACCATGGAATACTATGCAGCCATAAAAAATGATGAGTTCACGTCCTTTGTAGGGACATGGATGAAACTGGAAATCATCATTCTCAGTAAACTATCGCAAGAACAAAAAACCAAACACCGCATATTCTCACTCATAGGTGGGAATTGAACAATGAGAACACGTGGACACAGGAAGGGGAACATCACACTTCGGGGACTGCTGTGGGGTGGGGCGAGGGGGGAGGGATAGCATTGGGAGATATACCTAATGCTAGATGACGAGTTAGTGGGTGCAGCGCACCAGCATGGCACATGTATACATATGTAACTAACCTGCACATTGTGCACATGTACCATAAAACCTAAAGTATAATAAAAAAAAAAAAAAAAGAGCTGTAACACTCACCACGAGTGTCCGCGGCTTCATTCTTGAAGTCAGTGAGACCAAGAACCCACCAATTCTGGACACAATAGTAATGTTAAAAATAACATATTTTAGCAACGTCATTCCAGAAGTTAATCTATTGTGTAACAGTGATCGTTTCAGTTTGATGCTTTCTCTGCTGTGAAGAGAATGTGCAGGCTTTAATATACCATGATGTCTCTTTTCATTTCTTTCAACTTTTGGTTTAGTGCTTATAAATTACCCGTAACAGATTTGTAAGTGACACTTTAGTCATCAAATTTGGTAGCATGATCTAGGAGACTGGTGAAAGATTTTATGCAATGTTTTACATGCTGAAGAATTCTGGTTGTGGATGTCTTTATATGTCTATAAACCTTAAAACCTGACACCCTTGTAACACTGGTATTTCAGAAATAGGGCTAATTTACACTCTGTTAGCTCTATGTGTTACTAAGTTTCTATATTACATAGCTCCTAATTTTGGCTGACAATTTCTAACCTCTAGGACTCTTGAGGCCATGTGATGAACAATTTAAAATAAGGGGTATATTGGTCAGGAATCTCCAGAGAAACAGAACCAATACATACAACCAATAAAATTTATGTATGTGTGTGTGTACTTGTATATAGAGATATTAATTGATTGTGTGAATATATATTCATTACGTGTGTATATATTTCTGAATATATATATATATGCACACAGAGAAATAATGATACTAATTGATTAATTTTAATTGGTTTACATGGTTATGGGGGCTGGAAAGTACAAAATCTGTAGTGCAGGTTGGCAGTTTGGTGACCTATTGATGTTGGTCTCCAGGCTAAAGGTAATCTGGAGACAGAATCCCTTTTTCCCCTGGGGGGACTTCAGTCTTTTTCTCTTAAGGCCTTCAACTGTTTGGATGAGGCCCACCCACATTATGTAGGATAATCTCCAAGTCTACTGACTTAAATTGAATCACATTTTAAAAATATCTTCCCAGCTACATCTAAACTGGTGTTTGACCAAACATCTGAGTACTGTTGCCTAGCCAAGTGAACAGAGAAATTAACCACCACAACTGGGTGGTAATGTTTTATATTGGTTTATTTAAAAACTTGGTGTTATTTAATTCCAACAATGTTGTCCTAATAAAATTCCAAAGGCTTTTGTGATGCATATACAAGCTAATACAGTTTAGCCTAAAATTAGAGCTTTTGATTTTGAAAGTTAGTCTTTTTTTACAGTGTTAAATTCTAAATTTAAATTCTTTGGGGTTAGTGATTATTATAACATAAGGCTTTTTTTTTTTTCTTGGTTTACCTTTTGCTAGTACTATAGCTAATTATATCAAGGCTCAAACCTTGATTGGCAGCATTCCACAGCGATAAGAAAGACAACTATTATTTGTTAAAAATACTTAGCATTTCATAATATTTCTGGGAACTTACACATACATTTTCTTTTAAAATATCTTGTTTAAAGATTTATTTAAATGAAACTACCATTGTTTTCTGTGTTGGTAACATTATTCATTATGTTATTTAATCTTTTATATTTTATTGTCTTGTGGCTAATAGGCATTTAATAAGTATTAGTTCTCTTATAGTAAGAATTGAGTTTCTGCTAACAATACATCTTCACATGCACAAAAATATTCTTCTAAATAATTTTGTTTTTAAACTGTGGTTATCATTCCTTTGTTTCAACACTTCTCAAACTTAATATGTTTTGGTGGAATTGATGCAGCATTTCCTGGAGAAAGAAAGTATGTGTCATCAGCCTGTGACTATTGATTCTGTCAGGATAAGTAAATATAGGCTCAATTATGCTACACATAAAACAACTGCAAAATCCCAGTGGCTTAATAAACCAAGGGCTCATTCGCTACTTATCTACATGTCTAACGTGTCAATCTGGGAGCTCTGCACATCATAGTTCTTAGACAATCCAGGCTGAGACTTGATTTTGTACATATGCACCATGGTGACCATGCCAGGAGAAAGGATACTTACTGTGAATTATATATGCTCTTAAAGCTTCCACCCAGAGGTGTCCCACAATATGTCTGCTCACATATTGCCAACTAATACAAGTTACATGGCCATGTGCCTAACTGCAAAGTGGGTGAGGAAGTGGTAATTTGAATATGAATGTGGAAGGAGTGGATGTGGAATACTTGTGAGTAGTCCTGGTGACTATAATCAGGTGCTGTTTCAGGTGTGATTCTGTATCAGGAATGATTTTAGCTTTAAAACATGGCTAAGATTAGCTCATAAAGATATTCAGTTATTTCACATAATAAGGGTAGATAGGCAGTCTAAAAATTGACATAGGAGCTCATGGATGATATAAAAGATTAGGCTCTTTTCATATATCTGTACTACTTTTCCCAGAATCATGGATTTTTGTCCTTAGCCTGGCCATCTTATGGTTTTCAGAAGACTTCTATAGCTATAAATATCAAATCCTCATTTGTCTGCCTCAAATCAGGAAGGAGGAAGCAGATTTTCTTCTTTGATTTCTCTCTCTTTTTTTTCTTTCCCTGTCTCTCTGATATCAGAAGGAATATCTTCCCTGAAGAAAAAATTCTGCTTTCTTAGCAGATTATCCTTTATTTTTCGTTAGTTAGACCCTGTCACTGGGCAACTCTTAGGTGCAGGAAAGATGAGAAACTATCTGAAAATGGGGCAAAGGATAAGTGTGATAGATTTAAAAGACAATCATGCCTTTACTATCTTTCTTCATTTGGGGCTGGACACTTTGCCCTTTGAACAAAATTGTACATCTGGATTAAAAAAGAAGGACAAATTGTTATGGAGAGAACACAGGAGCACCTTTCACAAGGTGAAAAAAAACCCTTCAAAATTAAATAAGGGGATGATAATTTGAAGTAAATCATTGAGCAAGACAGATGATCATGTAGTCTAAGAAAGTTAAAAAGTACACTATGGGAGGATGAGATTATTTGAGCTAGAGGGTCAGGTCAGTCATTAAGGCAGTAACAAATGAGCAGATCCTTGGGAAACTGAAAGAATTTCAATGACAGGGCATTCCAAGGTGGAAAATACTAAAGGCAAAGGTACAGGAACATTAAAATGCTGAGGAATTAAATTTATGAATTTAGGATTAAATAATGTAGAGCCATATATATTACACAAGAACTTGAACCCTTCATGGAGCCTTATAACTTGGGGGCATTGTGATCTGGTGGTTAAGAACAATTGCTCTACACTTAGACAATGTCAACTCCATCTCAATTCTCCCACTTACTAGTTGTGAAACATTGAACAAGTATCCCAAGTCTTCATTTCCATATCTGCCATACCTGTAACAAATGGAATAATAAATGATACGTACTTGTCTTTGTTAGGGTATGCCAAACTGCTGTAATGAATAGATGCAAAAATGTAATGGCTGAAATGAAATAGAAGTTTATTTCTTGTTCGTATAACAAGGTAGTAGGCAGGCTCTGTGCCACATAATCATTCAAGAACCCAGGATGACAACAGCTTTGCCATGGCATAGCACCTGATACAGAGTAAGTAATAAATAAATGTTAACTGTTATTTATGTTAGCCATAGCTTTGGTTTAGAAACCAAAAGACTTAATGGGGAACTGACAAAAACATATCTTCTTAAACCACTGCATATGTTTGCCAGAATAATCTTTATTTCAGTGTGAATCATTTTATTTTTCTGCTCAAAATAAATTAATACATACAAGCAGAGAGCCAAATCATGAGTGAACTCCCATTCACAATTGCTATAAACAGAATGAAATACCTAGGAATACAGCTTACAAGGGACATGAAGGACCTCTTCAAGGAGAACTACAAACCACTATTCAAGGAAATAAGAAAGGACACAATAAATGGAAAAATTCTATGCTCATGAACAGGAAGAATCAATATTGTGAAAATGGTCATACTGCTCAAAGTATTTTATAGATTCAATGCTATTCCTATTAAGCAACCATTGACTTTCTTGGCAGAATTAGAAAAAATGACTAAAAATTTCATGTGAAACAAAAAAAGCCCATATAGCCAAGACAATCCTAAGCAAAAAGAACAAAGCTGGAGGCATCATGTTACCTGACTTCAAACTATACTACAAGGCTACAGTAACCAAAACAGCATGGTGCTGGTACCAAAAAGATATATAGACCAATGGAACAGAACAGAAGCCTCAGAAATAACACTATACATCTACAACAACCTGATCTTTGACAAACCTGACAAAAACGAGCAATGGGGAAAGGATTCCCTATTTAAAACATGGTGCTGGGAAAACTGGCTAGCCATATGCAGAAAACAGAAACTGGACCCCTTCCTTACACCTTATACAAAACATAACTTAAGATAGATTAAAGACTTAAATGTAAAACCAAAAACCACAAAAATCCTAGAAGAAAACCTAAGCAATACCATTCAGGACGTAGGCATGGGCAAAGACTTCATGACTAAAACACCAAAAGCAATTGCAACAAAAGCCAAAATTGAAAAATGGGATCTAATTAAAGAACTTCTACACAGTTAAAAAAAAAATGGTGCTGTTTAAAAAATCAGGAAACAATAGATGCTGGTGAGGCTATGGAGAAATAGGAACACTTTTACACTGTGTAAATTAGTTCAGCCATTGTGGAAGACAATGTGGCTGTTCCTCAAGGATCTAGAACTAGAAATACCATTTGACCCAGCAATCCCATTACTGGGTATATACCCAAAGGATTATAAATCATTCTACTATAGAGACACATGCACATGTATGTTTATTGCAGCACTATTTACAATAGCAAAGACTTAGAACCAACCCAATGCCCATCAGTGATAGACTGGATAAAGAAAATATGGCACATATATACCATGGAATACTATGCAGCCATAAAAAAGAATGAGTTTATGTCTTTTTCAGGGACATGGATGAAGCTGGAAACTATAATTCTTAGCAAACTAACACAAGAACAGAAAACCAAATACCACATGTTCTCATTCATAAGTGGGAGTTGAACAATGAGAACATACGGACACAGGGAGGGGAATGTCACACACCAGGGCCTGTTGGGGGTTGGGATCAAGGGGAGGGAGAGCATTAGGACAAATACCTAATGTATGCAGGGCTTAAAACCTAGGTGACAGGTTCATAGGTGCAGCAAACCACCATGGCATCTAAACAATGCTATATTCTAAGAAGGGCATCAGCTTATAATAGAGAATGTATTGAAGTTTGCAGTTATATTTTTATAAAATAAAGCCCTCAACCTAATCCTGAAAGAAGAAACTGTGTTGTAGTATACAAAGAACATGAGCTTTCTAATCCTGACCTTACTGTTTCTTGTTCTTGTTCTAAATTTACATAAGAAACTTTCTTATGTAACTTTAGGTAACTTACTTAGTTTTTCTGTGCCTTAGTTTCTATATTTAAAAAATGAAGACACTGCTAGGTACACACACACAAAAGGTACAATTAAAAAGTGAGTGAAATTCACAATAGCAAAGACATGGAGTTAACCCAAATGCCCATCAATGATAGACTGGATAAAAAAAATGTGGTACATATACATAATGGAATACTATGCAGCCATAAAAAGGAATGAGATCATGTCCTTTTCAGGGACATGGGTGGAGCTGGAAGTCATTATCCTCAGCAAACTAACACAGAAACAGAAAACCAAACACCACATGTTCTCACTTATAAGTGGGAGCTGAACAATGAGAACACATGGACACAGGGAGGGGAACAACACACACTGGGGCCTGTGGGAGGGGTGGGGGAGGGAGAGCATCAGGATAAATAGTTAATGCATGCTGGGCTTAATAGGTAGGTGATGGGTTGATAGATGCAGCAAATCACCATGGCACATGTTTACCTATGTGACAAACCTGCACATTCTGCACATGTATCCTAGAAGTTAAAGTAAAATTAAAAACTAATAATCTAGAATTATGCCAGCTAATTTGTTTAGCCTTATGCATTACCAAAATTCTTAGAATTTTTCACCAAGAGCATTACTTATAAACTTATGTTTTCCTGCCTTTTATAAAAATGCTACAGAATTTGAAAAGGGTAGGTATGGTGAAAAACAAGGTAGAATTGATGAAACAAAGGCCCTAAGTATGTTACAGACCTAGCGGTCATGCTTATAATGATTAGGAATTATTCACTGTTCACGTATTTTGATCATTAAATGTTATTCTCTGTGGAAGCATTGATGATAACTTTGGGACATGAAGCTACTTTTATGTTACTAATGCAAATCCAAAATGCATTCTGTCTTTTATCATTAGCAGTCCATGTCCTTGAAGCCTATGCAAGTCTTTAGCTATTAAAGCTGTATGTGGGTGTGTTTTAAGTACCATGAATCAGGCCTTTTCTTGAGGTGTTACTGTGGGAAGAGGAGTTTCTAATGCACTTAGAAGGAACTAAATTAAACTTCCCAAACTGAATTGAAACAGTGGGGGACCATAGAGACTAAATCATGCACTCTCTTAAATTGGACAAGCTCATGCCATTGTGCTTCTCAAACTTTAATGTTTGTGGGGGCAGCAGGGGGAAAAGACTGAGATTCTGCATGATAATACATGGAGCACACTGTGAGTAGCAGTGAAGCCCTGCTGTGTTGGTCCCAGAGCTACAAAATTGACTTAGGTTTTACTGTTGAAAGCTCAGCTGGGGCATCTGAAACTCAGGTATCTTAACAAGAACATTTCTGACACAAGGGGTGTGTGTGTGATTATTTTATAAGCCAGAGCTTTATTTCACCAGAAATTATTATGACTAGGCTTTAGTCACCTATGTAATAAACCACAAGGTATGTACAGATGAGTTAAACTTTATTTAAAATAATAAAATGTTTAAATGTTTATTTGAACACATGTCTATCTTCCCATATAATAAATCACATATATTTTAAGACATATGCCCAGGGCTGAGATATTTATGACTGATATTTATGCATGTTGTTCAGGACCATTGCCTGATATAGAGATGCCTGTGCCATATCTGGTTTTAAATAGTTTGAAATCCTCCCTCAGTATTTTATAAGCATAGCACAACAAATTCCTTTCCTTTGTACTGAGTCTGCTCAGCATTTTCCACAGTTGATAGTACTGAAGCAGTATCAGGAATGCATAAGAGCCATGACTTGCAGATATACATTGCTGTTGGGGACCAAGAGTACACTTGAAATCACATAGCTCCGTTGTCCATGCACCAGGGTTCAGAAATCCAAATCCAACATCCCTAGGTATACGTTACATCCATTTCCCCCAGAGTTGAAGCCACCTCCTCAGAACACTGAGAAAGAGTCTGGAAGTGATCTGCAGGCATTTTCTCCCTTTTTGTGTCATGGAAATCTGCCCCCTTTCCTGTCACTCTCCTTTCCTCCCTCTTCTCTGAAACTCCAAACACAATCTTCTCGATGAGTTAGGCTATCCCCAAGATAGGAAGATAAGTTGTTTCAAGGAAGTCTGCTTTTGCCTTTAAAATGGAACATCTATAGAAAACAAAAACACAAATGGGGATGGTGGCTGCAGATCTACGAAGGAAAAAATATAGTTTAACATCAGCTTCCCTTTAATTTTTCCTCCCATCGCTCAGGTCCTGAAGTATCATTAATGTCCAGGTTGTCTAAAACTGAATTTCTAGATCTGCCCCCAACTCACTCTCAATGGCTCCTGCTAAATTTCATTTGATCCATGCTGGTTTCCTGACTGAATCCCTATCTTTCTTCTCTATTACACCATACACATTTCTCCAGTCTTACCTCAGGAACAGAATTATTTTTATTCCTTCTTTATTTGTGGTAAAAGGATTTGGTATTTGCCTTTTTGGCCTTTTCTGCTCCTAAAAACTGCTTTTAAGACACACAATGAGTCCTGCATTAAGGCTGATACATCCTGGGTCTTTCAACCTCCTATCACCAGGAGGAGGGATCCCAAGGGCGCTCCATAACCCACTTCTATTTTCTAAGAGATTATTATTACAGTTCTTTATCTTGTTTAATCTACAGTTCAAACTCCTCCTCCCCTGGCACCCACTCTAGACCTTCTAGAAGTCCTCAGCTACAGTACCTTAATAGCATTCCCACATGGCTGCATTTCTTCTCCTATCTTCTATTATAGGTCCTATGGCCAGGACTGTAATACAGATCACAGTTCTCTTTGGACTTTCTACAAGCTCTTCTATCTTGATGATGGAGCTTTCCTCCATTTCAAAAACACAGCACAGATTTTGTTTAAAATTCTATTATGAATGATGTGGCTACATACACTGCCCTTCCTAGGTCTTCTACTCCTGGCATTTTCCCTGAGCAACATGCAGAAACTATCTTTCCATATCAGGGTACGTTTCCAGTAATCTGGTTTAAATATCTACTCTTAAATGGCCTGCTTTCCTAGCAACTCTAGGGCCAAGAACATGGCTAACTTCAACATGCCCTTCTCTTTTGATGAGGGTGTTCTTAGCACAATTACTTCTCATTTGGTATCTACTTTCACCCCCAGGCAGCTTGTTCTTTGGCTCAGTTCCATGGCTTACTTTGACTCAGGTGCAGCCTTACCCTGTGCTATAGTAGTACCTTCTGTACCCCTTCCCCTAGCAGGATAATCCTAGTGTGGTGCATTAACTGGTAATTTGGAAGGTTTGTACAGTGCATTATTGAATGCCCTTATCTGCTAGGCAAATACCTATTCAGAGCTCAATGTAACTATTACTTTGAGTTCAGGTTGTATCTACCAACTTGTGCACATCCATAGAAAGTGGTTGTTATAGAGTACTCCCTTCATGATTTTGAATTGAACAGCGTCACTGAGATCCTCGGCAGGCAAGGGTTCTTTTCTCTCAGGTCTCAGAGTCTCAGTCTGTCATCATTTTGTGAACTCAAATCCCTCTCGCTTTGAATTGGTATATTTTCTTTTCAACCAGTCTTCCATCCTTTTCTTGTAGAGTTGAATTCTGTTAATTCTTCAATTTAGTCACCAGTCACTCAGTTCTATCATATTTTATTTTAGATGGGCTGAGAGGTGACAGCCCTACAAGGTATTTTAGGTGGAATATTTGTGAGTCAAACGTTTTCCATTGCCAGAATGGTTTTCTCTCCACGTTTCTGTGTTGATTATGCTAAAATATCCTCTATGCATTTTCTCACTGGAGATTGCACTTACAAATGCCCTCTTTTATTAGTTAGGGTTTAACACATGACATCAACAAGGAAGAAGGGTGAGATATTTTTCAGTTCTAGTATGAAAAAGCTCTGAAAAAAATGCCAGCCTTATGCATTGTACATAGTGCCTGGTACCTAACAGTGCTTAGCATATTTTTTAAAAAATACAGCTACTTTTGAAGGGTAACATGTATACAGCAAAGTGCACACGTTGTAAGTATGCAGCTCAATGAATTTTCACAAAATAGCACATTCATACACTCACCAGATCAAGAAATGAAAGATCACAGGTAGCCCAGAAGTCCCAGTCATGCCCACTCTTAGGCTCTTTTCCCCAAAGTAATCCCTACTCTGACATTTAACAGAATTTTTGAATTCTGTTAAAAAATAAATGGCATTATAAAGAATGTACGCTTCTGTGTCTGCCTTTTTTTAATTCAACATCATGTTGAGATTCATCTATGTTGCATGTAATTTGTTCAATTTCATTGTGCACTATTTTGTATTGTGTGAAAATAAAACAATTTACTTATTCTAATATTGCTGGACATTTGGGTTGTTCCCAGTTTTGGGCTGTCGAAAATAATACTGTTATGAACATTCTTATATATTTTTTTATAAACATATATGTATATCTATTAAAATTCAAATCCCTGGGTGATAGGTTTTACGTATAACACTACTAGATACCAATAAAATCCAAAGTTATTGTATCAGTTTACACTCCCATAAGTAGTGTTTGAGAGTTCCAGTTTCTTTATATTTTTACAAACACGTTATATTGTCAGTCTTTTTATTTTAGTCCTAGTGTGTGTGCGGTGGTATTTCATTGTAATTTTACTTTATATTTTACTCATGATTGTAGTAGTTGAGAACATTTTATATGTTTATTAGTCATTTTATAAAGCACCTTTTCAAGCATCTTGTCCATGTTTTTTGTCGTTGTTTTTAATTATCTATCTTTTCCTCAAATATTCTTTTTTTCTATGGGAAGGGCAAATTTTATTTTATTTTGTTTCTTAATTTTTTTTTGTTGTTGTTTCAATAGCTGTTGTCAGAGTACAAGTAATTTTGGGTTACATAGATACATCCTATAGTGAAGTCTGGGTTTTTAGTGTAACTGTCAACCTGAATAGCATACCTTGTACCCAATAGGTAGCTTTTCATTCCTTTCCCTCTGCCTGTCCTCTCGCCATCTGAGTCTCCCATGTTCATTTTACGACTCAGTATGCCATTGTGTACTCATAGCTTAGCTTCCACTTATAAGTGGAAACTTGGGGTATTTGGTTTTTCAATCCTGTTATATCACTTAAGATAATGGCCTCCAGCTCCATCCAAGTTGCTGCAAAACACATTATTTCATTCTTTTTTTTTGTGGCTGAGTAGTATTCCATAGTGTATATACACCACATTTATTTTCTTCACTCATTAGCTGATGGGCACTTAGGTTAATTGCAATTCACAGTTCCACATTTGCAATTGTGAATTGTGCTTTGATAAACGTCCTTGTGAAGATGATTTTTTAATTGAATAACTTATTACCCTTTGGGTAGATACCCAGTAGTGGGATTGTAGGATCAAATGGTAGATCTGCTTTTAGTTCTTTGAGAAATCTCCATACTGTTTTCTATAGGGGTTGTACTAATTTACATTCCCACCAAAAGTGTATGTGTTCCCTTTTCACCACATACATGCTAACACCTAATGTTTTCTGGCTTTTTAATAATGGCCATTCTGGCTAGGGTAAGGTGGTACCTCATTGTCATTTTAATTTGCATTTCCCTGATGACTGGTGATGAGCATTTTTTCATATGTTTATTGGCCATTCGTATATCTTTTTTTGAGAAATGTCTGTTCATGTCATTTGCCCACTTTTTAATGGGATTATTTGTTTTCTTGCAGTTTTTGTTTTGTTTTGTTTTTGAGTTGGAGTCTTACCCTGTCTGCCAGGCTGCAGTGCGGTGGCATGATCTTGGCTCACTGCAACCTCCACCTCCCGGGTCAAGCATCTTCTTGCAGTTTTGTTTGAGATTCTGGGTTTTAGTCCTTTATCAAAGTTATAAAGTTTGCAAATATTTTCTCCCATTGTATAGGTTGTCTGTTTATTCTGTGGATTATTTCTTTTGCTGTGCAGAAAATTTCCAGTTTAATTAGGTAGGTCTGATTTATTTTGTTTAGATAGGTTGATTTATTTTGTTTTCATTACATTTGCTTTTGGGGTCTTTGTCATAAATTCTTTACCTAGGCCAAAGTCCAGAAAAGTTTTTCCTAGGTTTTCTTGTAGAATTTTTACGGTTTCAGATCTTAAATTTAAGACTTAATCCAGCTTGAGTTAATTTTTATATACAGTAAAAGATAGGAATCCAATTTCATTCTTCTACATGTGTCTATCCAATTTTCTCAGCATCATTTATTGAATTGGATGTCCTTTACCCAGTGTATGCTTTTACTTTTTTGTCAAAAATCAGTTTGTTGTAAGTAGTTGGCTTTATTTCTGCACTCTCTGTTCTGTTCCATTGGTCTGTGTTTATTTTTATATCAGTATCATACTGTTTTGGTTACTATAGACTTGTAGCATAATTTCAAGTCAGGTAATGTGATGCCTCCAGATTTGTTCTTTTCACTTAGGAATTCTTTGGCTAATCAGGCTCTTTTTGGGTTGCATATGAATTTCAGGATTAGTTTTTCAAATTCTGTGAAAAATGACAGCGGTATTTTAATAGGAATTTCACGGAATATGTAGATTGCTTTGGGTCTATGGTCATTTTCACAATATTGATTCTTCCAATACATGAGCATGGGATGTTTTTCCTTTTGTTTGTGTCATCTATGATTTCTTTCATCAGAGTTTTGTAGTCCTCCTTGTAGAAATAGTTCACCTCCTTGGTTAAGTATATCTCTAGGAATTTTATATCTTTTGTAGCTATTGTAAATGGGATTGAGTTTCTAATTTGATTCTCAGCTTGGTCATTGTTGGTGTATAGCAGTGCTACTGATTTGTGTACAATAATTTTGTAACTTGAGATTTACTGAATTCATTTATCAAATCTAGGAGTCTTTTGGGGAAGTCTTTAGGGTTTTCTAGATAAAGTAACATATCAGAAGCCGAGATAGTGTGACTTCCTGTTTTCCAATTTGGATGCCCTTTATTTCTTCCTCTTGCCTGATTAGAAATAGTAAAAGTGGGCATCTTTGTCTTCTTCCAGTACTCAGGGGGAATGCTTTAAACTTTGCCCCAATCATTATGATGTTGGCTATGGGTTTGTCATATACGGCTTTTATTATTTTGAAGCATGCTCCTTCTGTGCCTGGCTTGCTGAGGGTTTTTATCATAAAGGGATACTAAACTTTATCAGTGCTTTTTCTGTATATGTTGAGATGATATAGTTTTTGTTTTTGATTTTGTTTATGTGATGTATCACATTATTGACTTGAGTATGTTGAACCATCCCTGTATCCCTGGGATAAAACCCACTTGATCGTGGTGAATTATCTTTTTAATGTGCTGTAGGATTTGTTTTGGTAGTATTTTGTAGAGAATTTTTATATCTATGTTCAGCAGGGATATTGGCCTGCAGTTTTCTTGTTTTGTTATATTCTTTCCTGGCTTTGGTGTCAGGGGGATACTGGCTTTGTAGAATGAGTTAGGGAGGATTCTTTCCTTCTCAATCTTTTGGAATAGCTCAATCATTTGGAATAGCTTCAATCTTTTGGAATAGCTTTTTTTGTTGTTTGTATGTTCTGGATTTCTGTTTCTTCCTGATTCAAGCTTGTAGGATTGTTATGTTTCCAGGATTTACCCATTTTCTCTACATTTCCTAGTTCATGTGCATAGAGGTGTTCATGGTACTTTTAAATGATCCCTTGTATTTTTGTGGTATTAGTTGTAATGCCTTTATTTTCATTTCCGATTGAGCTTATTAGAATCTTCTTTTGGGTTAATCTAGCCAGTGGTCTAACAATTTTATCTTCTTAAAGAACGAAATTTTTGTTTCATTGATGCTTTGTATTTTCTTGGCTTCAAATTTATTTAATTCTGCTCTATTTTTTGTCATTTCTATTCTTCTGGTAGCTTTGGATTTGATTTTTTTTCTTATTTCCATAGTTCCTTGGGATATCACATTAGGTCGTCAATTTGTAACCTTTTTGTGTTTTTGATATAGGCATTTAGCTCTATAAACTTTCCTCTTAGCACTGCTTTCGATGTGTTCCAGAGGTTTAGATAACTTGTGTCACTGTTATCATTCATTGAAACAATTTTTAAAATTTTTATTTCTTATTTTATTGTTGACCCAAAGATCATTCAGAGCAGATTGTTTATTTTTTTAGGTATTTATGTAATTTTGAATGTTCCTTTTGGAATTGATTTATAGCTTTATTCTGCTGTGGTCTGAGAAAAAATACTTGACAAGATTTTGATTTTTAAAAATTTATTGAGACTTGTTTTGTGGCTACTATATGATCTATCTTGGAAAATGTTCCATGTGCTGATGAGAAGAATGTATATTCTGTAGTTTTGAGGTAGAATGTTCTGTAAATGTCCATTTGTTCTAGAGTCCAATGTAAGTCCTGTGTTTCCTTGTTAACTTTGTGTCTCAGTGATCTGTCTAGTGCTGTTAACGGGGTGTTGCAGTCCCCCACTATTATTGTGTTGCTGTCTGTCTCTTTTCTTAAGTCTAATAGTAATTTTTAAATAAAGCTGATATCTCCAGATATTAGGTACATATATATTTAGGATGATTATGTCTTCTTGTTTAATTGATCCGTATATCATTATGTAATGACCTTCTTTGTATTTTCTTACTCTTGTTGCTTTAAAGTCTTTTATTGGATATGAAATTAGTTATTGCTGCTTACTTTTAGTTTTCATTTGCATGGAATATTTTTTCCATCCCTTTACCTTGATTTTATAAGAATCTTTACATGTTAGATATGGCTCTTGCAGATAGCAGGTATTTGTTCTGTGTTTCTTCAATCCTTTCTGCCAATCTACATCTTTTAAGTGGGCCATTTAGATCATTTACAGTCAATGTTAATATTGACATGTGAGGTGCTGTTTTAGTCATCATATTGATTTTTTATGTAATTACTTTGTTTTTTCTATTGTGTTACTATTTTATGAACCTTGTGTGTTTTATGCTTTCAAGTGGTTTTATACTGATCCGTATCAACCTTTCCTTTCAAGATTTAGAATTCCTTTTAGCATTTCTTGTAGGGATCTAGTGATGACAAATTCCCTCAGCATTTGCTTGTCTGGGAAAGACTTCGTTTCTTCTTCATTTATGAAACTTGGTTTTTCTGGATACAGAATTCTTGCATGACAGTTTAAGGAGACTAAACATAGGACCTCAATCCCTTCTGGCTTGTAAGGTTTTTGCTAAGAAGTCTGCTATTAGTCTGATAGGTTTTCTTTTATATGTTTTCTGAATCTTTGGTCTCACTTTCCTTATAATTCTTTCCTTCACATTGAGTTTAGATAGCCTGATGATTACATGTCTTGGTGATGTTGTTTTTACAATGGATCTCCCAGGAATTCTTTAGCTTCTTTTATTCGGATGTCTAAATATCTACACAATGAAGGAAACATTCCTCAATTATTTTCTCAAATAGGTTTTTCAAACTTTTGCTTTTTCTTTTTCCTCAGGAACATCTATGATTCTTAGGTTTAGCTGTTTAACATAATCCCATATTTCTTGAAGACTTTATTCATTTCTTTTAATTATTTTCTCTTTGTCTAATTGGGTTAATTCAAAAGCCTTGTCTTAAAGCCCTGAAATTCCCTTTTCTACCTGGTCTAGTCTATTGTTAAAATTTCACACCACATTAGCTGGGCGCGGTGTCTCACACCTGTAATCCCAGCACTTTGGGAGGTTGAGACGGGAGGATCATGTGGTCAGAGGATCGAGACCATCCTGGCTAACATGGTGAAACCCTGTCGCTATCAAAAATACAAAAAAAAAAAAAAAAAAAAAAAAAAGCTGGGCGTGGTGGCGGGTGCCGATAGTCCCAGCTATTCGGGAGCCTGAGGCAGGAGAATGGCATGAACCTGGGACACGGAGCTTGCAGTGAGCCGAGATTGTGCCACTGCACTCCAGCCTGGGTGACAGAGCGAGACCCTGTCTCAAAAAAAAAAAAACAAAAAAACAACTTCACACTGTATTTTGAAATTTCCTAAGTGTGTCTTTCATTTCCAGTAGTTCAGATTGGTTTTTCTTTAAAATATCTCTCCTTTTTAGAAAATTTAATTTATATCCTGAATTGTTTTTTAATCTCTTTATGTTGATTTTCAACTTTCTCTTGGATCTCATTGAACAACTTTATAATCAACTATTAAAATTATTTATCTGGTATTTCAAATATTTCATTTTGGTTTGGATCCACTACTGGAGAGGTAGTGTGATCTTTTGGGGGTGTTGTGAAACTGTTTTTTTATTTGACCAGAATTACTTTTCTGCTTTCCTCTCATTTGAGTAGACTATTTCTTACATTATTATTAAATTTATTTTTTATTTTACTGGGGTTTTAAAAGAATATTTTTCCTCTTGAACATGTGACTTTAATGTGTTTAGTTTATGGTCACCTACCTTAGGCTCTGAGTGCTTTCAGTGGCAAAGTCTCTGTATGTATTCCTTGGTTATATAAAATCTTTGTGCAATGGCTTTCTGAGGTGCTGGTTGTAGTAGTAATGTGTTGGGTGTGTGGGTAGGTTCACTCTCTCCCGTGGGGCCAGAATGGCAGAGGTGTCATTAATCTGTATTAGGCTGCTCTTGCATTGCTATAAAGAAATATCTGAGGCTGGGTAGTTTATAATGCAAAAAGGCTTTATTGGCTCATGGTTCTGCAGGCTGTACCAGAGGCATGGCAGTGGGATCTGCTTGGCTTCTGGGGAGGCCTCAGAGAGCTTTTCCTCATGGTGGAAGGCAAAGTAGGAGCAGGCACTTCACATCATGAAAGTAGGAGTGAGAGTTGGGGAGGGAATGCCATATATATGAAAATAACCAGATCTCATGGGAGCCCAGAGCAAGGGCTCACTTATCACCAAGGGGATGGCCCAAACCATTCATGCAAACACCTCCCACCAGGGCCCACCTCCAACATTGAGAATTACATGTCAACAAGAGATTTGAGCAGGACAAACATCCAAATTATATCTCCTACAGTGGTGTGCACTTTTTAACTTTTTCCATGGTATTTTTTTTTCACTAAGTTGAACAATTCAGCCTTCAGGACAGTAGGAGGTACCCATGGATAAAAACCAGTTGCAGCAGAAGCAGGTAGGTATATGCAATGCCCCAATGGTGGGCAGAGGTCTCAACCTTGACAGATGGCTAGTTGATCCGTTTGAAGAGATGGTTATCCATTTGATGAAAATTGACATCTTTACAAAGCTGAGTTTTCCCATTCATCTACTTTATATATTCTACCACTTACTTTTTATATTAGATTTTTAATTTTCTCAGTAATAATTTATAGCTGTCTAAATAATTTACATCATTTTTAGATTTATTGAGTATTCAATGTTTCTTTGATGCTACTATACATTGTATCATTTGTTAAAATTCATTTTCTGTTTTGTTACTAAGATATATTAGTACAAATGATAATTATAGTGAAATGCACTGTGATCTTTTCAGGGGGAAGGGAGGGAGCCAGCTCAGCTCCCTTTCTAGGCCAGTAGAAAAGCAATCCACCTCCTTGTCATGTTCCTGTCCTGCTATTTAGATAAGATAGGCACCTCTTTCCCTCTGCAGGAGTGCTGACCTTCAATGTAGAGAGGCACCGGGTCTCATATAAGCCTGAGCCTGGAGGGCACTCTGCCTGTGGGGATCCAGTTGCCCTGGAGGTTTCCAGAAAAGTAATCTACAGGTGCACCTGCATCAAGCTCCTATGGAGAAGCCCTAGCTGTGTCTGCAGTGGTGGGCAAGGAGGAGAAGGAGTCCCCTTTTCAAAGTCCCTTCATGTGCACTGGGGCTGCCCAACTGCTGGGGTAGAAGCTCAGTCTTTTCTCACTGAGCCAGCACTGCACCTGTGCCTCTGCTGAAAGAAACTTTCAACAAACGAAAAATTTGGACTCAAGATCTGCACTCCTGTTTATTTTGTCCCATGAGGTGTTCCCCTGATGTGGTGCACTTCCCCTTCCCCTAGGAGTGATGGTCCTTGAGTGCCAGACTACTGTGAATCTTGCTGCTCCTCTGGGACCAGCTGCCCTGTAGGGCAGCCACAATCCAGGCTGGTACTGGGGAATATCTGCAAGGGATCTAGTGATGTGAAGATACAAGGATTGAAGCACACTGAGCTGAACAAAGCCCCACAGTGGGTGAGCACCCAGTATGGCACTCACTACTATAGCTCATGTCCAGGGGAAAATGGAGATCCTTGTGCAAGCAAGGTAATGCCTTCAAGAAGTCTCCAAATTGCAGCCCCCTCTAGTATCTGTGCTTGTGAGGGCAAATAAATTCTCCTTGAGCTCAGATACCAGAAGTTTGCTGTAAGGGTGAGGGAGGCCAAGAGCACTTTCACCTACCCTTCCCATGGATTACTTAAGTCTCTGAGTGTGATCTCTCCCTGTTGTGTGTGTGTGTGTTAGATTCTTCCAGTGAACTCTCATATATGCTGTACCACTCTCTCCTTAACACTCCATTTTGGCTATAATTATTCACCTGTAATTTTGGTTCTTCCTTCTGAGGAGGATTTGTCACTAATATCTCTTGTCAGCCAACTGGAGAAGCTCTCTGATGCCTTAGGCTGTAGACAGTTCTGCAGGACGTGTAATAACTTGGGCTCTGCTCTTAACTCCAGAGTGGGGCCCTGCTGGCTGGGGCTGGACTGAACTGATGTGTCCTCTTATCTCCCATCAGCTAATGCAAGCATCTGCTCAAATCAGCTCAAGCACTGGGCAGGGTTAAGATGCTGTCCTGTGGTCTGGATTGCCCAGCTCCCCAGTGGGAGTGTGTATCACCAAGACAGTCTCTCCCACTTTCACACCCTAGAGACTCACAGATTTCCACTTGGCTCATGTATGCTGCTGCCTGTTGCTTCTTGAAAAGTGTCTGTAGTTTCTTTCAGCTTTTCTGTCGAGGTCCTATGTTGCTTCTTGGATAAAAGTTCACAGCATGTATCTCTGCACACTATTTTGCTCTTTCCAAGTCAGTTAGACATACTAGCAAAGCCTCTTATCTGCCATCTTGGAGAAAAAAAAAGTCCTTAAACATTGTAACATTCTTTATAAGAGCCTTTTTCTGTTGCAGGTATTCGAATATTTTCTCCCACCCAGTGTCTTATTTCTACATTTTTCTACATTTATCATTTTTTATGATATCAATTTATCATTTTTTTCTGTGTAGAGTTTGTGAGTATATGTGTCCTGTTTAAGATAACTTTGGATATTTGCCAATTACTAAAATATTCTCTCGTGTTACCTTCAAAAAACATTATTGCAAACTGTTAAGTTTTGATAAAAAGATCCATCAGGGATTGATTTTTTATACTATGAAATATAAACAACGTTAATTTTTCCATCTGTATATTCAATTGACCCAGCACTATTTGTGAAAAGCATATACTATTCACATTGCACTGAACGATGACTTTTGAAATATATCAACTATCTAAATAGATATGGGTTTGCTTCTGGATTTTCTATTCTATTCCATTGACTATAGTTCTGTCATTATTACTTTGAATAAATATACCTATGCGATAAATATTGATAGCTGGTTATATAAGTCATCTGATGTTGATCATCAAGATTAGATTGGTTATTTGGCGTATTCAGTGTGTCAGTTTCCACCCCAAAATATATCTTGCTTGAAAAGTATGTGTATACTGTAGTTGTTACAGTGATCATTTCTGCTGTTAGATTCAACTACTGAATTTTTAACTTTTGTTATATATATTTTTTCAGTTTTCAAATTTCTATTTGATACCTTTTATAGACTCCCATTATCTGGTGAAATTCTCTGTCTTATCTATCTTATTTTAACCATTAACCAGAGTAATTTTAATGTCTAAGTCTTGTAATTCTAATATCTGAATCATCAGTTCTATTGTCTGATTTTCTTGAGGTCTTGACCTTCACTTCCCATGCTCTGGCACGTCTGGTAATTTTACTGAGGGCCAGGAGCTGTGTATGAAAATTATACAAATAATGTGAGGTTCTGATTGATGCTGCCTTCCTCTCAGGAGTCTAACTCAAACTCTAAAGTATATTTCAGGGATGTGCTTACTTGGTTGGCCCTGGACTTCAATTTTTGTGTCCCATGCTCTATGAGATTGTGGAAAGCTCTTCTCATCTTAATAGAAACAGAATTTTGGATTTATCTCATTGCACTTCCTTTCTGTCCAGTGTCTTAGCCTCTAATCTTGGCTGTTTTGGAAGCTCCATACTTGGCAATTTTTACCCCTACATCCCTCTAAGACTTAAAAATTTGGCTCAGATTTCCAGGCTCTCAGCCACAAAACTCTACTCAACCTTTTAGCCTCTTGGTCTTATGCCAATCACCAATCAGCAAATGCCATGAGGTAAAAGCAGCAACACCAAATGTTAGATTAATCTCAATCTGATTTCCTTTTCTCAGTGATCCTGGACCCTCAAGTACTGGCTTCTTTGGCAGCTTTTTGATCAAAAATTGTTTTAACTTAATTTCTACAGCTCCTCAACTTTTTCTTGTAGGAATATTACCAGAAATAGAAAGCATTCCATACATTTAAATTTCTTCCTCTCATTTCTGTTCTGTAAAATTAGATAATAATACTTATTTACCCTACCTCAAATACTGTGATATATTTTGCATACTATAAAACATCATGAAAATGCGAAGTCAATATTTCCTTGAATTAACATTCTCTTTTATTTTAAAACTCTTTTTTTCTTATGTTTGATGTCTCATTAGAACCATTTTTCCCCTGAATTTAGCACATGATTTTAAAATAACATTTCCTACCTTGACTTCTTAAATGATATAATTTTTATCCTGAAGAGGAAAATATGGGAAATTTATAGTATTTCTCATGTCTGCATTATATTTTATTGAGTAAATACAGTTATATCATGGGAAATGAGAATTTTTTCCTTTATTTCTTTTCTGTTTCTTTTTTTTTTTTAAATGAAAGGATTTTTCTCTTATTCTACTTGTCATTTACCTTCTGTGTAAAGTAATAAATTTTTTCATTGAAGCCCACTGTATTCACACCATTTCACAGGACTTGAGAATATGTTCTCTGCACCCTAAAAATAACAATTTCCTCACTATTTTCCAGACCTGGCACATTTTAATGAAACTGCTTGCACAGAAGCTAGCACGTTACCTTGCTTCATGCCTTTCATGACATTGATGCTTTTCTGCTCTATTTCCTAGGTCATCCATATGATTAACAGATTTCTCTTCTCTTTCTTATCTATGTACTACCTCTTCTATAAATGACTGTAAACTTTCACCTAATCATCTTTTGATAATCAATGGGCTGTGATTATATATACTGAAAGTGCAAATTACCTATAGTTATGTCGTTATCAACAAGAGCCATTTATTGAATACTGTCTGCCTATGTGACACACTGTTCATTAGATGCACCAGGAAACAGTCCAACCCCCACCCAGATTTAGGCCATATCACTGAATTCTGTGATTTGAGCTTTGAGAAAGAGACTGTGTGATTCAACGGATAAGCCAGAAAAGGAAAGTTCAGCATTTGAGAATGGTGTTTTTCGAATTGTGTAGATCTTATTTGATCTCTCTGACTTTCTTTCCATGATATGCCCTCTTCTCCAGACCTCCTTCTAGTTGATTTCATTATATTTTCTATGTACCTCTATTATGCAATTATTATTTAGATTTTAGATAATTGCTATGGGGTTCAACTCTAATAAATGTTGATGCCCTTGAGGCTCAACATAGTATTGTGCTCATCTTTGTTTATTCTGTAAATACTTAACATACATTTATTAAATTGATTAAAATGAGGGGTTAAATTGGAAGTTTATTAATCTAATGATGAAGCACTTTTGTAAAGTGTTTTCAAAAATATATTCATAATTATAATTGTATTATATGAGATTAGATTATTTGTCCCCTTCCCCTCTATTCAGTTTCAGGACTCACTCAAATAGGTGTATCAAAATTTTAGAAGAGCCTCTAAATCCTCAGTGTTTACTGAAACTGTACTCAATTTGGGAAGATGTGGAAAATCTATATTTTGCGCTAATATTAGCAGTCATTATACCTTATCTATAAGCGCTCTCAAATGAACTTAAAGGTAGTATGCAAACCTAGTATATGTATCTAATATGTTTTGGGTACTTCTTATTTGAAATTACTTTTTTCATGAATCTTTTGGTCATTTTCAACATTCCTTTCTCCTTCATTTGTCAGTCAAAACCTTTGTGAAGAAAGATATTTGGATTTTTTTTTTCCTTGTGTTTATATTTTTTTAATTAACAACACAATTTTTTAAAGTTGGGTAATGACTATGGTATTTCTGATTCAATAGGACATTTCTTGCCTTAATGTGACTCTGAACCAGTTTGGTCATGGTGGATATTTGGTTGCTTCTCCAGACATTCCTCAGTGCTAATGGCCCAGGGTCATTCCCCCCTTTTTTTTTTTTTTCCTGGAAAGCAGATGGCTCTCATATCAGGAGATATCTTATAAGATTTTAAATTTTCTGGGCCTGAACCTATGTAATAGCAATTACTGTTATTTTTTCCTTTTGAAATCTTTGACTCAGACTAAAATCTATAAATGTAAATATAGATAATAATTATAGTAATAGTAAAGTTTAATTGTGAGCAATTTGTAAGGTAAGATAAATTTTTAAAGATTATATATGTAATAAAGAAAAAATTTATGGTGCCTACAGATGATATTTGGTTAATTGTGAGACCTCAAAGCATATAACTGAGATGTATACATACTTTTTTGTTTTATGCATTATAATCTAGTTATGTTTTATATCAATTGATATATTGATATATTGTTTTATATCAATGAGACAATTGAAATAAGAGGAAAACATTCATGTAAATCCAGCTCATCAACTTGATGGCTTTCTTGCTATTCAAAAGTGTGATCCCTGGATCAGTAGCTTGGAAATCACTAGCATGCTTGTTAAAAATACAGAATATCGGTCCCATTCCAGACATACTACATCAGAATCTGTAGTTTAACAAGATTCAGAAATACAGCTTTACAGGAAGTTAAAAAGAAGTGATTTTTATACCTCTAAAAGTATGTGTAATTATTAGATTTCTATAACACAACCAGGAAACTTTTCCTTCAATAGCATTTATGATATTTTTAATATTTTTAGTACTATAATTGCTATGTGCTGTAATAATGACTATTGAGAAAAACAAAAATACCAGTCATCTGTGCAGATTTTTTTCTTTATCACAGGTTTGTACCTTTTTTAAAGTTAATATATTTAAATTCCTGCTCATCTTCAATGTCTTCTGTAGATTTATACATTCATTCATTTATTCAATGAACATTTTTTGAATAGAGGTAATATAACAAACACTATGCTAAATTCTGAATATATAAAGAAAAGTGGGAATAGTATGAGTTTTTAATCTCGTGGTGCCTATAGTTTAACGGTAAAAGATAGAAGCAACTAAATACACACGTAAAAACTGAGAAAATAACTCTGAGCATAACAGACAGGGTGGTGGGCAGGCGTGCTACTCAGATGTAGTTGCCTGGGCAGGCCATCTTAGGTGGTGGCATTGCATCAACTTTGAAGAATGAGAAGAAGGCATTCATTTAAGAACTGAGCAGAGGCAAGATTGCTAAAGCTTTAAGGATGAAAAGAGTTTGGTATGGTCTGGAAGCTAACAGTAGGCTAGGGTCATGGAATGAACTGGGTGAGATGGATAGTAGTCAAAGATGAGGTTGCAAGGCCTCGATTACGTAGAGAGTTGCAGGCAGAAGTTAAGTGTTTGCCATGCTAGGTACAATAAAAAGCCATTGATATATTTTCAGCAGACGGAGGAGTGAAGGTGGACCGTTACATTTCAAACAGGCCAAATTTACATTTGAAAAGATTTATTTGGCTGCTCTATTGAGTATAAATCGGAGCGAGACATGTTAGAAGCCTGCAGGAAGAATACAGATAGCTTGGATGAAGGTGAGAGATAGATTTTTAGGAATACTTGTTTGTGTTGGTGGCTGTGCCATCAGATCCACCCCTCACTGTTACCTTTTCTGTTCTGCATTTCAGGCTGCACTCCTTGACTGGCTGGCTTCCACTGCCACAGTCACCAGCTGCAGATTGAAATAAGAGAGCACATCTCTGCAGCTGCAGCATTTCATTCACGGCTCCAAGTCACTCCATACTGGCTTGCTCTGGTTCTAGCTTCCACTAGATGTTGCTAGCCTCTAAGCCCCCATAACACCATGTCCTTCCCTGACTCTGTTGCTAATTTTTGAGTTGTCCCATCAACTTCTGTTTAGCCAATCAGCATTTTTTTTAAATCACCTGTGTAATCAATTCCCTGCATAAGATTTCCTTGGATGTAAATATATAAGTAGATTCTCCTTTCCTGTTTAGACCATCATAAATGCAGAGGGTAGAGGAAAAGAAACAAGAATGTTACCCAGGTTTCAACTTTGATCAAAGGTGTATAAAACTGGGGCAAGTATAGTTTTGAAAGAGGGAAATAAGTAATTCGCTTTTGAAAATCCTGGTCTTCATACCTTTAAATACAAACATCCAACGGTTAATTACGTATGCAAATCTAGAATTCATACTAGATTATGAGTTATCAATCTCTGAATTATCAGATATTGATGGTGCTTATAGTCATGGGAATGGATAGGTTATTCAGGGAACGATGTAGAAAGACAAGAGAAAAAGAGATTTGGACTGAATCCTAAGGATTTTGAGGTTGGCTGGTAGAGGAAGAACCTGCAAAAAAGACTAAGAAAGAGCTGAGGCTTTCCTGGACTTAGGACAGTAAAAGAATTGGAATATACGAAAGGTGTCCCCCAAGTATCTCTCACATCATATAAATTATGCTGCCAAGTGAAAAAGCAACATGTGATTGGCAACACAAAACCAGTAAAACTAGTTATACTCCCTGAAAACTAGGAGAAAGACAAACACGACAAACACAAGATGAATTGACTTTAATGGAAAATAATTTGGCACTCTTGATTCTGATGCATATTTATTTTAGATTCAGGGGGTACATGTGAAAGTTTGTTATGTGAGTAGATTCAGGGGGTACATGTGCAAGTTTGTTATTGCATGATGCTGAGGTTTGGGCTTCTAACGATCCTGTCACCCAAATAATGAACATAGTACTCGTTAGGCAGTTTTTCAACCCTCCCCCCAACCCACTTCCTCCCCTCTTTTGGAGTCCCCAGTGTCTATTGTTCCCATCTTTGTGTCTGCTGGTGCACATCTTGATTTATGTGTCCTGCAATGAAGGCAGGGCTATAGTCTGCAGTTGGTCAAGCCCTGTTGACAGGCCCAACCTAGTCCAGGGAACAGTGGAACTAACATCCAGTACATTTTCTTTTAGCCAAGCTTTGCACACTAGTTCAGTGTTATGTCTGCTAGAGGAAAGGAGGCTTTCTATAAAGCCCTACTCAGATGAGAGAGGTTTTTTTTCTAACATATAAAAAGGCATTTTTGCCTTAATAGTGGCTTTGGGATAAGGCAGGACCAAGAATGTTGGGCCACCAACCTCAATTTTAACCTAACCACTTACGATGTCAACTCTTAGGCAAAGTCCAGGCCATGCTGCTGAGAAGAAGAAATTTTTTTTTTTTAATTATTATTAAACTTTAGGTTTTATGGTACATGTGCGCAATGTGCAGGTTAGTTACATATGTATACATGTGCCATGCTGGTGCACTGCACCCACTAACTCGTCATCTAGCATTAGGTATATCTCCCAATGCTATCCCTCCCCACTCCCCCCACCCCACAACAGTCCCCGAAGTGTGATGTTCCCCTTCCTGTGTCCATGTGTTCTCATTGTTCAATTCCCACCTATGAGTGAGAATATGCGGTGTTTGGTTTTTTGTTCTTGCGATAGTTTACTGAGAATGATGATTTCCAATTTCATCCATGTCCCTACAAAGGACGTGAACTCATCATTTTTTATGGCTGCATAGTATTCCATGGTGGATATGTGCCACATTTTCTTAATCCAGTCTATCATTGTTGGACATTTGGGTTGGTTCCGAGTCTTTGCTATTGTGAATAATGCTGCAATAAACATACGTGTGCATGTGTCTTTATAGCAGCATGATTTATAGTCCTTTGGGTATATACCCAGTAATGGGATGGCTGGGTCAAATGAAATTTCTAGTTCTAGATCCCTGAGGAATCGCCACACTGACTTCCACAAGGGTTAAACTAGTTTACAGTCCCACCAACAGTGTAAAAGTGTTCCTACTTCTCCACATCCTCTCCAGCACCTGTTGTTTCCTGACTTTTTAATGATTGCCATTCTAACTGATGTGAGATGGTATCTCATTGTGGTTTTGATTTGCATTTCTCTGATGGCCAGTGATGGTGAGCATTTTTGCATGTGTTTTTTGGCTGCATAAATGTCTTCTTTTGAGAAGTGTCTGTTCATGTCCTTCGCCCACTTTTTGATGGGGTTGTTTGTTTTTTTCTTGTAAATTTGTTGGAGTTCATTGTAGATTCTGGATATTAGCCCTTTGTCAGATGAGTAGGTTGCAAAAATTTTCTCCCATTTTGTAGGTTGCCTGTTCACTCTGATGGTAGTTTCTTTTGCTGTGCAGAAGCTCTTTAGTTTAATTAGATCCCATTTGTCAATTTTGGCTTTTGTTGCCATTGCTTTTGGTGTTTTAGACATGAAGTCCTTGCCCATGCCTGTGTCCTGAATGGTAATGCCTAGGTTTTCTTCTAGGGTTTTTATGGTTTTAGGTCTAACGTTTAAGTCTTTAATCCATCTTGAATTGATTTTTGTATAAGGTGTAAGGAAGGGATCCAGTTTCAGCTTTCTACATATGGCTAGCCAGTTTTCCCAGCACCATTTATTAAATAGGGAATCCTTTCCCCATTTCTTGTTTTTGTCAGGTATGTCAAAGATCAGATAGTTGTAGATATGTGGCATTATTTCTGAGGGCTCTGTTCTGTTCCATTGATCTATATCTCTGTTTTGGTACCAGTACCATGCTGTTTTGGTTACTGTAGTCTTGTAGTATAGTTTGAAGTCAGGTAGCGTGATGCCTCCAGCTTTGTTCTTTTGGCTTAGGATTGACTTGGCGATGTGGGCTCTTTTTTGGTTCCATATGAACTTTAAAGTAGTTTTTTCCAATTCTGTGAAGAAAGTCATTGGTAGCTTGATGGGGATGGCATTGAATCTGTAAATTACCTTGGGCAGTATGGCCATTTTCACGATATTGATTCTTCCTACCCATGAGCATGGAATGTTCTTCCATTTGTTTGTATCCTCTTTTATTTCCTTGAGCAGTGCTTTGTAGTTCTCCTTGAAGAGGTCCTTCACATCCCTTGTAAGTTGGATTCCTAGGTATTTTATTCTCTTTGAAGCAATTGTAAATGGGAGTTCACTCATGATTTGGCTCTCTGTTTGTCTGTTATTGGTGTATAAGAATGCTTGTGATTTTTATACATTGATTTTGTATCCTGAGACTTTGCTGAAGTTGCTTATCAGCTTAAGGAGATTTTGGGCTGAGACAATGGGGTTTTCTAGACATACAATCATGTCGTCTGCAAACAAGGACAATTTGACTTCCTCTTTTCCTAATTGAATACCCATTATTTCCTTCTCCTGCCTAATTGCCCTGGCCAGAACTTCCAACACTATGTTGAATAGAAGTGGTGAGAGAGGGCATCCCTGTCTTGTGCCAGTTTTCAAAGGGAATGCTTCCAGTTTTTGCCCATTCAGTATGATATTGGCTGTGGGTTTGTCATAGATAGCTCTTATTATTTTGAGATATGCCCCATCAATACCTAATTTATTGAGAGTTTTTAGCATGAAGGTTGTTGAATTTTGTCAAAGGCCTTTTCTGCATCTATTGAGATAATCATGTGGTTTTTGTCTTTGGTTCTGTTTGTATGCTGGATTACATTTATTGATTTGCGTATATTGAACCAGCGTTGCATCCCAGGGGTGAAGCCCACTTGATCATGGTGGATAAGCTTTTTGATGTGCTGCTGGATTTGGTTTGCCAGTATTTTATTGAGGATTTTTGCATCAATGTTCATCAAGGATATTGGTCTAAAATTCTCTTTTTTGGTTGTGTCTCTGTCCAGCTTTGGTATCAGTATGATGCTGGCCTCATAAAATGAGTTAGGGAGGATTCCCTCTTTTTCTATTGATTGGAATAGTTTCAGAAGGAATGGTACCAGCTCCTCCTTGTACCTCTGGTAGAATTCGGCTGTGAACCCATCTGGTCCTGGACTTTTTTTGGTTGTAAGCTATTGATTATTGCCACAATTTCAGCTCCTGTTATTGGTCTATTCAGAGATTCAACTTCTTCCAGGTTTAGTCTTGGGAGGGTGTATGTGTGGCGGAATTTATCCATTTCTTCTAGATTTTCTGGTTTCTTTGTGTAGAGGTGTTTGTAGTATTCTCTGATGGTAGTTTGTATTTCTGTGGGATCAGTGGTGATATCCCCTTTATCATTTTTTATTGCATCTATTTGATTCTTCTCTCTTTTTTTCTTTATTAATCTTGCTAGCGGTCTATCAATTTTGTTGATCCTTTCAAAAAACCAGCCTCTGGATTCATTAATTTTTTGAAGGGTTTTTTGTGTCTCTATTTCCTTCAGTTCTGCTCTGATTTTAGTTATTTCTTGCCTTCTGCTAGCTTTTGAAAGTGTTTGCTCTTGCTTTTCTAGTTCTTTTAATTGTGATGTTAGGGTGTCAGTTTTGGATCTTTCCTGCTTTCTCTTATGGGCATTTAGTGCTATAAATTTCCCTCTACACACTGCTTTGAATGCATCCCAGAGATTCTGGTATGTTGTGTCTTGGTTCTCATTGGTTTCAAAGAACATCTTCATTTCTGCCTTCATTTCATTATGTACCCAGTAGTCATTCAGGAGCAGGTTGTTCAGTTTCCATGTAGTTGAGTGGTTTTGAGTGAGATTCTTAATCCTGAGTTCTAGCTTGATTGCACTGTGATCTGAGAGATAGTTTGTTATAATTTCTGTTCTTTTACATTTACTGAGGAAAGCTTTACTTCCAAGTATGTGGTCAATTTTGGAATAGGTGTGGTGTGCTGCTGAAAAAAATGTATATTCTGTTGATTTGGGGTGGAGAGTTCTGTAGATGGCTATTAGGTCTGCTTGGTGCAGAGCTGAGTTCAATTCCTGGGTATCCTTGTTGACTTTCTGTCTCCTTGATCTGTCTAATGTTGACAGTGGGGTGTTAAAGTCTCCCATTATTAATGTGTGGGAGTCTAAGTATCTTTGTAGGTCACTCAGGACTTGCTTTATGAATCTGGGTGCTCCTGTATTGGGTGCATATATATTTAGGATAGTTAGCTCTTCTTGTTGAATTAATCCCTTTACCATTATGTAATGGCCTTCTTTGTCTCTTTTGATCTTTGTTGGTTTAAAGTCTGTTTTATCAGAGACTAGGATTGCAACCGCTGCCTTTTTTTGTTTTCCATTTGCTTGGTAGATCTTCCTTCATCCTTTTATTTTGAGCCTATGTGTGTCTCTGCACATGAGATGGGTTTCCTGAATACAGCACACTGATGGGTCTTGAGTCTTTATCCAATTTGCCAGTCCGTGTCTTTTAATTGGAGCATTTAGTCCATTTACATTTAAAGTTAATATTGTTATGTGTGAATTTGATCCTGTCATTATGATGTTAGCTGGTTATTTTGCTCGTTAGTTGATGCAGTCTCTTCCTAGTCTCGATGGTCTTTACATTTTGGCATGATTTTGCAGTGGCTGGTACCGGTTGTGCCTTTCCATGTTTAGCGCTTCCTTCAGGAGCTCTTTTAGGACAGGCCTGGTGGTGACAAAATCTCTCAGCATTTGCTTGTCTGTAAAGTATTTTATTTCTCCTTCACTTATGAAGCTTAGTTTGGCTGGATATGAAATTCTGGGTTGAAAATTCTTTTCCTTAAGAATGTTGAATATTGGCCCCCACTCTCTTCTGGCTTGTAGGGTTTCTGCCGAGAGATACGCTGTTAGTCTGATGGGCTTCCCTTTGAGGGTAACCCAACCTGTCTCTCTGGCTGCCCTTAACATTTTTTCCTTCATTTCAACTTTGGTGAATCTGACAATTATGTGTCTTGGAGTTGCTCCTCTCGAGGAGTATCTTTGTGGCGTTCTCTGTATTTCCTGAATTTGAATGTTGGCCTGCCTTGCTAGGTTGGGGAAGTTCTCCTAGATAATATCCTGCAGAGTGTTTTCCAACTTGGTTCCATTCTCCCCGTCACTTTCAGGTACACCTATGAGATGTAGATTTGGTCTTTTCACATAGTCCCACATTTCTTGGAGGCTTTGCTCGTTTCTTTTTATTCTTTTTTCTCTAAACTTCCCTTCTCGCTTCATTTCATTCATTTCATCTTCCATGGCTGATACCCTTTCTTCCATTTGATCGCATCAGCTCCTGAGGCTTCTGCATTGTTCACTTAGTTCTCGAGCCTTGGTTTTCAGCTCCATCAGCTCCTTTAAGCACTTCTCTGTATTGGTTATTCTAGTTATACATTCTTCTAAATTTTTTTCAAAGTTTTCAACTTCTTTGCCTTTGGTTTGAATATCCTCCCGTAGCTCAGAGTAATTTGATCGTCTGAAGCCTTCTTCTCTCAGCTCGTCAAAGTCATTCTCCATCCAGCTTTGTTCCATTGCTGGTGAGGAACTGCGTTCCTTTGGAGGAGGAGAGGCACTCTGCTTTCTGGAGTTTCCAGTTTTTCTGCTCTGCTTTTTCCCCATCTTTGTGGTTTTATCTACTTTTGGTCTTTGATGATGGTGATGTATAGATGGGTTTTTGGTGTGGATGTCCTTTCTGTTAGTTTTCCTTCTAACAGACAGGACCCTCAGCTGCAGGTCTGTTGGAGTACCCGGCCGGCCGTGTGAGGTGTCAGTCTGCCCCTGCTGGGGGGTGCCTCCCAGTTAGGCTGCTCGTGGGTCAGGGGTCAGGGACCCACTTGAGGAGGCAGTCAGCCCGTTCTCAGATCTCCAGCTGCGTGGTGGGAGAACCACTGCTCTCCTCAAAGCTGTCAGACAGGGACATTTAAGTCTGCAGAGGTTACTGCTGTCTTTTTGTTTGTCTGTGCCCTGCCCCCAGAGGTGGAGCCTACAGAGGCAGGCAGGCCTCCTTGAGCTGTGGTGGGCTCCACCCAGTTCAAGCTTCCCGGCTGCTTTGTTTACCTAAGTGAGCCTGGGCAATGGCGGGTGCCCCTCCCCCAGCCTCCCTGCCGCCTTGCTGTTTGATCTCAGACTGCTGTGCTAGCAATCAGTGAGACTCCGTGGGCGTAGGACTCTCTGAGCCAGGTGCAGGCTATAATCTCCTGGTGCACCGTTTCCTAAGCCCATCGGAAAAGCACAGTATTCGGATGGGAGTGGCCTGATTTTCCAGGTGCCATCTGTCACCCCTGGAAAGGGAACTCCCTGACCCCTTGCGCTTCCCGAGTGAGGCAATGCCTCGCCCCTGCTTCAGCTGGCACACGGTGCGCTCACCCACTGACCTGCACCCACTGTCTGGCACTCCCTAGTAAGATGAACACGGTACCTCAGATGGAAATGCAGAAATCACCCATCTTCTGCATCGCTCACGCTGGGAGCTGTAGACCGGAGCTGTTCCTATTCGGCCATCTTGGCTCCTCGAGAAGAAGAAATTTTTGAGAGAAGTTTTTTTTTGTTTTTTTTTTTGTTTGTTTTTTTGAGATGGGGTTTCTCTCTTGATGCCCAAGCTGGAGTGCAATGGCACGATCTTGGCTCACCACAACCTCCACCTCCCGGGTTCAAGCGATTCTCCTGCCTCAGCCTCCTGAGTAGTTAGGATTACAGGCACCTGACACCATGCCTGGCTAATTTTTGTATTTTTAGTAGAGACGTGGTTTCTCCATGTTGATCAGGCTAGTCTTGAACTCCCAACCTTAGGTGATCCACCCGCCTCGGCCTCTCAAAGTGCTGGGATTACAGGCGTGAGCCACTGTGTCTTGTCTGAGAAGTTTTTCTTAAAGTATGGTTCTTAGACTATCTGTATCAGAATCACTCATGAAGACAAATTCCAGGACCTCCTTATTAAGACTCAAGAAATCATATCTGTAGAGTAGGATCCAGGACTTCAATATTTACAGGCATATTAAGATGTTCCTATGCACATTAAAAACAGAAAACCATTTCTCTAGGAACCATGTGCATAGGAACAGCCTAATATGCCTGTAAATATTGAAGCATGTGGCCCAGGAGGACAAATGATACAGACTCAATTTGGGAAACATCTGCCTGACCCTGGTTTTAAAACCTGGTGGTCTCCCTTATGAACACTTATGAAGGAAGACACAGATAGCCTTCATTTAATACACAACATTTAAGCATATTTTATTCATGCCTAAATGATCTCACTCTCAATTCTGCCCTCCTGGACACTCCTAACCCCACCATCCTACACTTCTTATGGTTTAAGAAGGGTTTCTCTTAGAGCAGCCATGACTGATCAGCCATGCCCCTACTACTCTTTTTCATTCCTGCCACAGCATCCTGCTCATGTCTCCCAGAACCCCAATTCCAGTCCACCTTTTTAAATTATTTGCTTACTTTTTTTTTTAATCTATCCCATTGGAATGTACACTATACTAGAACATAAACCTTGCCACCCTTGTCAAATACTACATAGATCAATGCCTGGCTTAGAGTAGGTAATCAATGTATATTTTTTGGCTTTATGAATAAACACAGAGAAATAGATCTCTATGGAACAAATTTAGGATTGAGAGCTTTACCTGTTCTTTTACAACTTTGTTTTTGAAATGGTGATTCTTAATTAGAGACATATTTTTAGTTAATTTGCTTGAGTTTTAGGGAAAGTCTTGGGCATCCTTCAGAAATCACTCTTAGAGCAGTCACCTTAGGCATCTTTGGAAAGTGCTTCCAGTTAAAGAATTTGGATTCTAGAGTCACAGAAATCACTAGGATGAGTGCCTTTTCCAGTATTTTAATTGCTAATTTGTAATGAGGACCCATGAAAGCAACCCTGATGTTTGCTCAGTTTCTCTGTGCTCCTCGGTGCGCAGATTCTTCCTGCCTTCCTAAAAATGATGCATGTCTGGAGGGAGGTAAAACAGCCATTAATCCTGGAAGATATTTGTCCTCCTTCCTTTTGACATTTTATTGCCCTTTAACTCATTTGTGAAAGATATCAAAGCAGAATCAGACTAGGGAATAAAAGGCTGTTTCATTAAAATGGCCGATTTGCATAGATCTCTTTGTTCTTCCCTGTAGGGAAGATCAGTACATGAGGAAATAATTTATGAAGAAAGAAAATTAGGTAAATTTGAACCAACAGAAAAAGTATCAGACCAACAATACTTATATTCTATTTAGGAAGATCAAATTATTTTCAAGCCCAAATTATAAAATTATTCCTGGTCAAAAGTATTAACAAGGCTGCAAAAGAAATGTGTCCGTCAGAGGTATAGTGCGTTATTTGGAACTTGGCAAAAGCAAACGTGTATATTTTCAATTTACATCTGATTGCTTTCTGGGGGAAAATGCATCATTTATGGGGGCTGAAACCTTAGCTAGGGCATTTTTACCCCTATTTTTTAATTGCCACTCCGCAGGACACAGAAAATAATAGATGCTTTTTTTCATATCAGTTTTTAAACGTTTTCTTTTTGCAATGTTCCTTTCTGATATGGTACTTGTTGGTTCAACATGTAAAAGAACTGTGCTTGTGAAGCATGTAGCAGGGGTTGTGATATGAGGCAATTTTAAACATAAGGTCTTTGTGATTATGATTTGCTATCTATTGAGTATTTTCATCTAATATCTTTTGTTAGGATATATTTGTATAGATCTTTAATTGCATTTCTTTTAGTAGCAGTAACTGTAATTAGGTAAAATATACAAATACAGAAATATATGAAAAAGGAAAAAGTAATCACTTGCAATAACTTAAACCAGGGATAGACATTGTTGGCATTTTAGTATACTTCCTTATATGTGTATTTCATTCTCTGTGTAAGATATATGTAGTATGTATATACATATGTAGGTATGTATATATTCACTTCTATGTTAGGCCCATGTCTAAGCTTATTCTAGCATATGAGTGTAAAATGAGATCATTTTAACATATTCAAGAAATAATCATCAAGGTCTACTATCTTCAAAGCACTGTCTCCCTCATTAAGAACCTAATAGTGAACAACAGCCAAAACCTCTGCCCTCATGGAGTCTATCTGGAAGTAAGACATTAACTTTCAATGTCAGGAATCATAGTGGTTTAGATCCTAGTTTTAGTCTCTCTTCAAATGCCTCACAACTTTTCCTTAGGATCGCCCAAGTTTGTCTTATGCTCACTATTGTTTTTCAGCTGCAGCCTCCTCCTCATCCCACCGCACTCCTGCAAGTGTGGCTGATGTCCTTTGGAGATTGGACACAGCCATCACTGGGGCCCACCACAGCTTTCCAGAGCCAGACTCAGTATGTGGCTGCCAGGATTGGACACTGCAGGCAACCTAGCTATGTGATGCCAGCCATCACATGAAATATTTATTTCTAAATATTTTCCATTATGTGGAGAAGAAGCTGGCCATTACTGGGGAAGGTGATTATCTGTACATATTGTTCCAAGTGATTCAGCTCTAGCCCCAGATTTACATACCCTCCTCTGCACTACAAAGTCCTGAAAGTTAACTTGTGCCTCATCTTTATTTTATTTTTTTTGGTTTTAATTATTGTAGATACATAATAGTTATGCATACTAACGGAGTACATGTGACATTTTACTACCAACATACAATGTGTAATGATTAAGCCAGGGTAATTGGGGTATCCAAGACCTCAAGCATTTATCATTTCTTTCTGTTAGGGACATTCCAATTTCACTTCCTTTAGTTTATTTTAAAATATTTAAAATATATACAATAAATCATTGTTAACTATAGTTGCTCTATTGTGTTACCAAATAACACATTTTTTTTTCTTCTATGTAAGTGTACTTTTGTAACTGTTAACCATGCACTTTAAGGTAGTTTAGCATTCCACTGTTACACAAGAGTGTTTCTTGGGGATTTTAAACAACACTAGTGGCTTGTCAAAATATTTCTTTCAAGCACTTACAGGACATTACTTGAAAAGAGTTCTGATTAATTATATTTGCATTATCTCACTACATTTTATGTGATATTTTAGCTACCCTGTAAAATTGGAACCCTAAACAGCTGCTTAAAGGGCCCATCCTTTAATCTGGCTCTTCTGCTACCATCACTAACCTTGGGAAAGCAGAGAGAATTTATTGTCTCTCCCACCCAAGGGCGGCAGACCCTTTCCTTAATTTCTATGGCACTGTAGTGACTTAACACTTACAACAAAACTCGACTGAGGTTCAGGAGTGCATTCTAGGAAGTAAAACACAGAGAATAATTTATAAAGTTCTGTTAGGTTTGGCTACTCTGGGGGCCTACCTATGATAAAGGAAACCAGGGTCAGGTGTTTCTCTGCCCAGCTCCTATTTTGTCACTCTGTGCCAAAGTACGATTCTCCTCCTTTCAGCAAGATTGTTCCCATGTCTTTCCAAACCCCCCAAAATCTCTCAAAAAGCAAAGGGAATTCCTTTCTAATGGCCTTGGGTTTACCTTCACAATTCTAATTTCCTATGCCAGGATTTGCCATACATATCTAGTCTATATCTATAGGCTAAGACATCATATGTAGGGTAACTGAGGACCCCCTTTAAGGGGAACTTTTCTTGTACACATTGTGGGGTCCCAATTCTCTCACCATACAAAACAATCAAAATGTTCCATCTAACAACAGTATAGAGTTATCAAACCTCAGACAAACCTATAAGTATACAGCCTCCATCTTCCAGTGAGATTTCTTTAGTCAGTCTGATCCCCTGTATGAGATGATCATTCCTCCATCTCCTTATGCCTTTCATCTAGTTTTAAGTCTCAATCCCAGATTTTCTGTGAGCAACTGCTCAATGATCTGTGTGTGTATGCATGCACATACATAAGTACACACACATGCATGCACACACACATTTATCTCCAGGAGAACAAACAGAACTTCCAGGCATAGAATATTTTAAATGCTTAAGCAGCAAAGAACACTTTTGCCAAAGAAGCAAAAAAGCATTTAGAGACAAAACTACTAAGAAGTGTACATAGTTTACATTATATTCTCAGCCTAAATATTACCATTCAGCAGTCAGGAAAATATTGGCTTCATGTATTTCTTCGAGATAATGACTAGGGACTTGTTATATATTTATGAAACTGAGCTCATTCAAGCAAATTTCCTAGAATAAAAAAGGACATCACATTTTAAAAAAATTAAGGTTTTTTTATGTACACTGCATTTTTAAATAAAATTAACATTTTATCTTTTATTGAGTTTTGAATAATGAAATTTTACTTAATTTTATGTGTGTTTTCTTATGTCATTAACTATTTTTAAGAACCTTGTTTTAGCAGCTGCATCCATCACATGAATGTGTAATAACATCACATTTCTTTTGTTTGGAGAAAAATTCGTTTTCATTTTTCTCCATATTTTAAAATATTTAAAATATATACAATAAATCATTGTTAACTATAGTTGCTCTATTGTGTTACCAAATAGTAGAGTTTTTTTTCCTTCTATGTAAGTGTACTTTTGTAACTGTTAACCATGCACTTTAAGGTAGTTTAAATTCTTTTTTTAATTCATTTTTTTAATTAAATAAATTTAATTTTTATTTAATTTTAAATAAAATTTAATTTTAAATGAAATAAATTTAATTTTTTAAAATTTATTAAATTTAAAAATTTTTAAATTTATTAAATTTAAAAATTTTTTAAATTTATAAATTTAAAATTTATAAATTTAAAAAATTTATAAATTTAAAATTTTTTAAATTTAAAAAATTTATTAAATTTAAAAATTTTTTAAATTTAAAAAATTTATTAAATTTAAAAATTTTTTAAATTTAAAAAATTATTAAATTTAAAAATTTTTTAAATTTAAAAAATTATTAAATTTAAAAATTTTTTAAATTTAAAAAATTTATTAAATTTAAAAATTTTTTAAATTTAAATAAAAAATAAATTCATTTTTTAAAATTCTAAACAACATTGGAATAGTATCCATAAAAGGCTTTGCCTGCTTTATCGATTTTCTCCCTTAAGGTATGTTCTTATGGGTGGAATTGCTGTGTCATAAGATGTTATGGTTGAGCCTCAGGAAATGGGGTCTCATTCCACTGGCCCTGCTACATAATAATGTGTCCTTTTCTGTGGAGCTGATGGGGCTAATAACTTATGATCATGGCTAGTAAAGAAGTTTTGTCAAGGCTACTGTGCTTTTGCCATAGTTGTGCTGAAAGAAATTCAATATTATCTTAAATTTTCTTGCTAAAAGTCCCTCTTTAAGCAAGAGATATTTAAGCAATTGGCATTTACTAATTACATATTACCTTAAGTATATACATTTATCCAATGCAATCACATAGAAAATTCTCAGTTTATGGCATAATGAAAAGGGACTCTAAACATCAAACTCTCAGAATGGTAACATATATTTGTTTGGGTCGTCTCAGGAAGTATAAGCAGATTCTGCCAAAGGTCTGTATCCATAAATAACGGATAATCATTAAAAGGAGTAAGCCTCTAGGAACCACCTTCGTTTGACTATGAAAGGGTTGTTAGCATCAGATGAAATGAGGTATGTGCCCTGTGAGAAGAGTGTCCAGCCCCACTAGTGCTGGCAGCTGTAATGCATTTCCAATGCAGTGCCTTTCAATGCTGATTACAGTGTGTTGATTACTCACATCTGGGACTTGTATTTGATTAAATTCACAGCATTTTGCTCTCTTCCAATTTCCAATCTTGCTTTTTCTTCAGTCTTCTCTTTGTTGTAATCAAATTTCATTTCAGTCTGTAGTCAAATTGATGGCTTCTCTAAAGTTGTATTAAAATTTTGATTTCTTTGCATTCTTTTCCAAGGTTCTGCTATTTTCGCCCCTTCTAAATTGTTCAAAGCTTTGATGGAGTAAATAAACATTCATGAATTCACATAATTCTATAGTTACTCTCTGTCACCAGTCAGTGTTATTGTTTGAACAGGTATGATTTTTCATGTCATTGCTGAATGCTTACCCCTTCATTAGATTAGCTGAAGTCATCAAAGGAAAACTCTAAACCTTTGGGAAACACACTTAAAGTGTGGTCTCTCTCTCTCACTCGCTCGCTCTGTGTTTGTATATATTACAGGACCATACACATGGTAAACACTAACTATATAGGAATTCCTTTTCTATTTCAACATTTTACACTTAATTTAGTAATGTAAATTTCACATTTTACTTAGATGTAGAAATTAAAGGCTCTATAACTGCATTGTCTCTGAAATGGTTAAGTGTAAATTTTTATGCTACAAAACTCCATATTTGAACACAAAGAATATAGGACAAATTTCATATTAATTAACACATTTTCTGTGCTTGCCTTTGGCTAAGTGCTTAGAGGCACACAATTGAAAATATACCTTGCCTTTCATCTTCCTGCTGGAAGATAACAATTAAGAATTCTTACCATTTTGCCAAACCATGGTACTGAACACAGTCTTTTGGGGTATGACAGGACACCGTCTTCACTGCATAACAAATGTCAATGCAGTTTCACCTTCACAATATAAACATCACAACATTTTATAGGGTTAAACATGCGTAGGTTATGCTGTTATGTTAGTGTTTAGTAGCTGGTGTTTTAGATAATTTTAATGTATTTTTGAGATTCACTTAATATTCAGTTTCATAGTATAGATTTTAAGTGAGCACTGTAGATCTTGAGAGGAATAAGAAGTTAGCACAAGCAACTTGTCAACTATCTTTCATTTAACTATTCATCCAATAACTATTGAGCACCACTACTTGCCAGTCATTATTACAAGTGTTTGGGCCCCGTCAGTAAAAACAGATAAAAATTCCTTTTGTTATGCAACTATAATATGCAAAACAAATTTTACTAAATGCAATTCATTAAATAAATGGTTTACCTATTACTCTCTATTTGTACACATGCTAGGTCCTGTAATAATGGTTATAAAGTATATAAGTTATAGGGAAAGCACTATTTTGGGATAAAAGAGCATTGCATTTCACATAATCCACCAAAATCTGCAAAACTATTGTTCTTGCTATAATGTTATGCAATATTAAGAAATAACTATCTTGTGAGTACAAGTCATTTGACTTGTTCAAGAATATACAAAATGTCAGTTATTTGGTCAGAAATAGAATCCAGTATTTTTCAGAGTCAACAAAATCACTTTTGTTGTGAGGGAGTTGTCAGGTGCTTTTAATGATATACTATTGTTTATTCTGCTACTAAGCTGAAGACAATTACCATTAACCTGACAGGTGTTAGCCTGCTTTATTTTGGTTTAGATTTGTGATCTTCCTGGGCAATGGAAATAATGCAAAATGTTCAAGCACACACATATCCAGAATACGGCTAATTAAAATAAAAGATATGATAAAGTTTATGGAGTAGAATGCTATTTTTTTATTTTAGGAATAGTAATTTCTCAATGTGGGAAAGAATTTATGCTATGATAATATGTGCTGTTATTAATAAAAACAAAAGCAAAAAACCTCCACAAAAACAAAAAAAGCCATTGAATTATTGACTGAATTCAAACCTATCTGGGAAATAGAAGTTAGGCAAAATTTAAGAAAAGGATACCACTGCAGGAAAACATTGTATTTGTTTATGAAAACTTGTTATTTAAATAAGAACTGTTTTAGTTAAAATAATTGATTGGTTTTAAATTGTTTATAGAAAATCAGAATCTAGAAACTTTCCAATTTTCTGTCGCCAATATTCTTTGATAAGCTGACTTTAACAGTAATGAAATATCTCATTAGATTGCATAGTATTATAATGTTTTGAGAAATAATTTATTATGATTCCTTTGAAAAAGAATAGATCTTTTTCTTTTTTATTCAAAAAACAGTGTATGAAAACACAAATACAAGCAGACACACATGCATACCTTTTATATTTCCTAATTCTACACAAATAATTTTCTAAAAGTAAAATTGAGAATACCATTATTTTCATTAAAGCAAGCATAAACTGGACTTATAATTTGTGAAGATACTTTAAAATTTTGTGGAAATGATTTGGGTATAAAACGTTAAGTAAAGGATAAGCAAAACATCTTGTTGCTTTTTCATTTATCACAAAATGCAAAAAAGCAGAAATCTTGGCCAGGCATGGTGGCTTATAACTGTAATCCTGGCACTTTGGGAGGTCGAAGTAGGTGGATTGCTTGAGCCCAGGAGTTCATGACCAGCCTGGGCAATATAGTGAAGCCCCATCTCTACAAAAAATACAAAAATTAGCCCAGCATGGTGGCACGTGGCTGTAATCCCACCTACTCAGGAGGCTGAGGTGGGAGGATCACTTGGGTTAGAAAGGTCGAGGCTGCAGTGAGCCAAGATGGTGCCACTGCACTCCAGCCTGGCCGATGGAATTAAACTTTCTCTCAAGAAAAAAAAAAAAAAGGCAGAAATCCTGTTTTTTTCTTCATTTACATAAAGCCTTTAGTTAAACAGCTAAATAACTTTGACTATGTCAACTTTTTGATTCGCAGTGAACAGTATTGTATTTTGCATCACATAACCTTCCTCTTAGTCTATACAGCAACATCCTTCTCTTGGTAAATAAAAGTTCTTTCCCAACTTTTCACATCACATCTCTATATATACTTTACCGTCTTTGAACCTGCTCTTGGGTGTGGATTGCCTTTATTATTTTTGCTCACTTGGTACTTCCTGTTCTCTTTTAAAAGTCTTTTAGATTACTGTTCTTTAAATATCTGGAGTATTCTGTCATCATTTTACTTCCAACCCAGTCCAAACCCAAAGATCATTATTTCAACTATGCTCATGTCAATAATCTCTACTCTTGTCCACATCTTTGGTGAATCTGATCTGTTTCTAAGCTCACTCACATGGCTGTAGCAGACTTCAGAAGATGCTTCTAAACTTACTCACCTGGCTAGGCCTCTCAACTGGGCTATCTTGTGACATGGTAACTAGCTTCCCCCAAAGTGAACAATCCAAAAATGAGTGAGAGAGCACTCCCAAGACCGAAGTCAGACTCTCTCTCTTTATTTCCAATTCTAAAGTTCAGGGGTACATGTGCAGAATGTGCAGGTTTGTTACATAGGTAAACGTGTGGCATGGTGGTTTGCTGCACAGATCATCTCATCACCTTGGTATTAAGCCCAGCATCCATTAACTATTCTTCCTGATGCTTTTCCTCCTCCCCTGTGCCCACCCTCTGACAGGCCCCAGTGTATGTTGTTCACCCCCATGTGTCCCTGTGTTCACATCATTCAGCTCCCACTTATATGTGACAGCATGTGGTATTTGATTTTCTGTTCCTGCGTTAGTTTGCTGAAGACAGTGGCTTCCAGCTCCATCCATGTCCCTGCGAAGGACATGATCTTATTCCTTTTTATGGCTGCATAGTATTCCATGGTGCATATGTACCATATTTTCTTTATCCAGTCTATCATTGATGGGGATTTAGGTTGATTCCTTGTCTTTGCTATTGTGAATGGTACTGCAATTAACATACATGCATGTGTCTTTATAATAGAATGATTTATATTCCTTTGGGTGTATACCCAGTAATGGGATTGCTTGGTCAAATGGTGTTTCTGCCTCTAGGTCTTTGAGGAATCACCACATTGTCTTCTAAGATGGTTGAACTAATTTACACTTCCACCAACAGTATAGAAGCTTTCCTTTCTCTCCACAACCTCAGCAGCATCTGTTGTCTTTCAACTTTTTATAACAGCCATTCTGACTGTTGTGAGATGGTATCTCATTGTGGTTTCGATTTGCATTTCTCTAATGATCAGTGATGTTGAGTTTTTTTCATATTTTTGTTGGCTGCATGTATGTCTTCTTTTGAGAATTATCTATTTATGTCCTTTGCCCACTTTTTAATGGGATTGTTTTTTTCTTGTAAATTTGTTTAAGTTTCTTATAGATTCTGGATATTAGAGCTTTGTTAGATGCATAGATTGCAAAACTTTTCTTCCATTCTGTAGGTTGTCTGTTTACTCTGTTGACAGCTTCTTTTTCTGTGCCAAAGCTCTTTAATTTAATTAGATCCCATTTTTCCATTTTTGCTTTTGTTGCAATTGCTTTTGGCATCTTCTTCATGAAATCTTTGTCCATTCCTTTGTCCTAAATGGTATTGCCTAAATTTTATTCTAGGGTTATTATAGTTTTGGGTTTTATATTTAAGCCTTTAATCCATCTTGAGTTGATTTTTGTATATGGTGTAAGGAAGGGGTCCAGTTTCAATTTTCTACATATAGCTAGGTAGTTCTCCCAGCACCATTTATTAAATACAGAGTCCTTTCCCTATTGCTTGTTTTTGTCAGGTTTGTCAAAGATCAGATGGTTGTAGGTGTGTGGTGTTATTTTCAGGCTCTCAGTTCTGTTCCATTGGTCTGTGTGTCTGTTCTTGTACCAGTACCATGCTGGTTTGGTTACTGTAGCCCTCTATATATAGTTTGAAGTTGGGTAGCGTGATGCCTTCAGCTTTCTTGTTTTGCTTAGGATTGCCTTGGCTATTTGGGAAATTTTGGTTCCATATGAATTTTAAAATAGTTTTTTTTCCTAATTTTGTGAAGAATTTCAATGGTAGTTTAATGGGAATGACACTGAATATATAAATTGCTTTGGGCAGCATGGCCATTTTAACAATACTGATTCTTCCTATCCATGAGATGGAATCTTATTCCATTTATTTGTGTCATCTCTGATTTCTTTGAGCAGTGGTTTACAGTTCTTGATGATGGCCTTCACTTCTTGTTGTAATCCTAGGCATTTTATTCTTTTTGTGGCAATTGTGAATGGGAGCTCATTTGTGATTTAAGCCAGTCTGTTTACGCAGGTATAACCTATTCTTGGAAGTGATTTCTATTACTTTTGCCATGTTCTATTCACTCGAAGACAATGAAGGATAAATGATTCCATAAAGGTATAAACACAGAAAGAAGGATCGTTGGAAGTCGTCTTAGAGACTACCTACTACAGAAGGAGAAAATGACATTAAAAAAGAACAATCTAAGATAAGCAGAGATAAAGGAAAGTAAAAAGAAAACAAACTGAAAGAGTAGAAATAAGCCCTATGTACCACAATAAAGGTAAACATTAAAAATGAGCCATTAAATATAGCAATTACTACTATTTTATCTTCAAAATATAAAATACAGTTGTAAATGAAGATATAGAACCTCTTATTTGCATTTGATATGATTACTTATATAGAATATTCAAAATAATTGTCATACTCTTAGAGCTTATTAGACAGTTGATACACTCTAGTAAGTTTTTAGGACTTAGGTTTTAGGATAAAAACTTAACATATAAAAATTCTATATACCAGTAACAAAGCTATATACCAGTGACAAAATTAGTTAGAAAATGTAGGGAATAAGCTTCAGTTTACAGTAGCAATGAAAAGTTTGTTATCAAGAAACAAACCTGAACAAAAATGTTCAAACTTTTAGGATAAAATTGCAAAATAATAATGGAAGGTATAAAAAAACTAAATAAATGAAAAGAGCTGTACCTGTTCAAAGACTGGATAATATTAGTAACATCAAAATATCAATTTTCATTAAATTAATATATAAATTTGATTTAATTGCATTTACTAACAAGTTTTTTAGTGAAATTAGAAATGCTGACCCTAAAATTCACAGGTATAATGAAATAGAAAAAACATGCATAGCAATTTTGATGAATAATAAGGTAGCCAGGCTTGATTTACCAGATACCTAGACTTCCAGAGAGCCATAATAATTGGAACTGTGAAATTAGCAAAAATACACCCAATGGCACAAAACAGAGGATCTACAAGAAGATCTACACATTTAGGATGATTTCATATTTAGAAGAGTAGGCATTACAAATAAAGAGAGAAATAATAAATTATTTTATACATATTGACAAGAAAATAGAAAAATACTATAAAATTGTATGTCTTCTTCATAGCACACACTGATACGATTTTCAGATAAATTAACGTCCTGAATGTGAAAAGGTAAATTTTATTTAAAACTTCTAAATAATATAGAATTTCTTAAATAAGATTAAAAATACAAACAATTAAGAAAATACATATATTTAATCACATTTTAAAAACATGCTCAAAAAAGATACCATTAAGACTGAAACAAAAGCTCCAAAATGAGAGTAGTTTTTCCAACATACATTAACTGGAAAAAGGTTAGGAAAAAAGGACTCCTATAAATAAAAAAGAAGACAATACAATAGAAAAATATACAAAATACATGAACAAACAATTTCCAAAGGAAGAAGCCTAATAAGGAAAATATGGCCGATACCCTTGTAATCCTAGAAATGAAAGTTAAAACGGCAATTATAGACCATTTAATGTCTATTTGATTGGCAAAAATTGACAAAACCAATATTGACACAGATAAGGAGATCAACTAACATATGCATGCAGTTGGTGCAGACAGAAATCACTATTTTGGAGAATGTTAGCAATAGCTAATAAACATGAAGATGCTTTTATCATACAATCATCAAATTCTACTTCTTGAGACATACATAGAAAAAGTGAACAGGATTTCTGCCTAGGAAGATATAAGAATTTTTGTGGAGCCATGCTTTCACTAGCCAAAACTGAAACCATCCTAAATTCCTATCACTGAAGAATGTAAATCTAACTCATATTATAATTGTAACATTAAAATCAATACATTGTTTAAGAAGAACAAGCACCATTTATTGACATGATCAAATGTCAGAAAAATAGTATTGAGTGTAAAGAGTAAGTTACAAAATAAAACGTACTGTTTGCTGCCATTTCTATAAAGTATAACAACCAGCAAAATGACAAATTATAGTACTTATATTTAAATATGCTAAAAATATAGATTTATAGAATTGATAAACACTGAATTCACAATCGTAGTTGCCCTTTGAGATAGGCAAACAGGGAATGCCAGTTATAGATGCTCTTTGAAAAACTCTTATGTACTAGTAAGAGTTAATAGAGCTGGGTGGTGGGTATATGAACAATGATTATCTTCTGTATTATTATTGAGTTATTTGAAATAATTCATATATATTTAAAAAATAATTATTCTTCCTATCTATTTCCATTAAGACATCTGTGGTCCAGAGCTAAGTTAATTTATGCTTGGAATCCTGTCATGGATGTACTGTTGACATTCTCCGTCCTCAGTTTAATCTGTCAGTCAACTCTAGCCTATCATTTACAATAATCAGCAGGAACATCTAATTTCTTTTTACAATCATTTCACAATATCTACTATTTAAGTCCAAGCCTCTATTTCTGCTATTCCAGGCTATCCAGAATCTGCCAAGACTGCTCATTCTTACATTTTTTCTCTTCCATAGGAAGCTCGCACTTTAGTTAAGCATAACCGCCCATTGCCCCGTCACTGTCTACCATTCCAAAGCCTACTGCTCCATCAAGGCACAGTTCAAATGACATAACTTTTATAATTTTCCTTTTCTGACCACTTCAGCTAATACTGATGTTCTTTTTTTATAGTTTATATTATCTATAAAATCAGTATTGTAGCAGTTACTTCTTAAATAGGCTCAATTTTTGTATAAAATTTGGATTCAAACATTTAATCCGGTGAGGGCCAGGAAATATCTTGTTTTCTTTTCTATTAATCATAGGGCTAAATACACTCATTCCTCTAAATTAGCTTTTGTTCCAGGATGCTCAAATGGCACTTAGGCTGTCTGTAAATCTGGAATATTCCTGACTTTTACCACATTTTCACTCTCTCATCTTTAAATAACCACTAAGTCCTTTTTTTGTAGCTTCATTAATGTGTTTTTATTTGTTAATTTATCTCTGTTTTCACTGAATATCCTTGTAGAATCCACTATTACTTTGTACAGGTTGAGAGGATAGAAATTATAACATCGAAGTTTATATATCTTGGTGAAATTATCGCCAATACTTACAGAGTGGGGGAATTTTGCCTTTTTTTTTCTTAACAGGAATCTGTGTAACTACTCTGGCCCCCTTCTAGATCCTATAATGAAGCCAGAGTGATCTTTACAAAATTAAAATTAGTCACTCTCGGCTTAATCCTCAAATGGATTTTCATTGTCCTCACAGGGTCGTAACTCCTCAATATGACCCGTGGAGACTTGAGTAAGATGCCACTGCCTATGTCCTCCAGTCTCACCATATGCCTCCCACCCCTTAGCTATCCACACCTTGGCTTCTTTCAGTCCCCATAAAGCTGCATTCTTTATCTTCTCAAGGCTGCCAAACACAGCCCTTTGCCCATCATCCTTCTTCACACATAGGCTATCTCTACCTTTCCAACAGGTTTTATGTTAAATATTATTTTCACAGTGGATCTTTCCTTGACTCCTCCTACCCATTCAATTCAAGCTGTTATAATTTCAGTAGTTCCTTTCATTTATGCTTCATAACATCCATAAAAACGAAATTATTTTGTGTTGTGTTTCTTTTCTATGAGTCTATAAACTCTCCAGAAGGCAGGACTCCATGTTTACTTCCCTAGTATGTATCCAGTAGCTAACAAAAGGCAACAGTAGATGTTGTATACATATTCATTGAATGCATCACTTAAAATATTGTTTCAAAAGATTAAAATAAATAAGAAATGTAATTTCTCGCATACTTCTTCCTACTTTCCCCAGTTTCCTGTTATTTGTTGTTGTTATTCTATGCTTACAGATTGGAAAAAGATGAAGAAAACAAAAGCACATTTCTAAAAGAGGAAATCAGATCTAAGCAAACCAAACTTCTGAGCATATACAAAAACTTGTTTTTTTAAATTTTCTAAGGTTGCAAAACAGAATTAAATCCTTTATAAGTACTATTTTCCCTTTATTAAGTGTGATTTAATGTATGGGGGGGGTCATTGATTACTTTTTTTAAAAAATAAGAGTTCCTGGGGATTAAAGAGAAACCAAAATATTCACCAGGGCAGTGTTTAATATTTAACAAAACAAAACAAAAATGTACAACCCAATGCTTGATTCTTTCAAACCAAGTACCCCTACCTAGCCCATTCTCTAATAGTTTCTTTAGCCATTTGCTCCGTTTGCATCTCTGCTGTGTGTTACAATAGCCCTACATAGCCTTTGGAAACAATAACACAACCCCCTTCTCAAAAGAGAAAAGGAGAAGGGAAAAAACATATAATCTGTATTTCACACCCTGCCATGTTCTGGCTGCTCTAGGTGATTAAAGATAATGGCCGTTTGCCCAAAGTATAGACTCAGTTCACAAATGGGATTGGAAAACAACTTTATGATAAATGTGGAAAATATGTATTTCTTCTTCTATGGTATATGCCTTTCTTTATAAATAAGATAGAGGGCATTTTTTAAAACTCTATGTGCACATAATAATACATGAAATTACAACTTTTATAATATTGTGTATTGAAAGGAAGTGGATTGATTTGGTCAACCGAGAAACATAACATATTGTCCTCAGAACTGTGGGAATTATATGTACTGATATCTTATAACCTGCGAAGTTCTTCTAAAGAAATTATTATATATTACACATTTCTGGTTTATTTCATGGTGACTCTGCAATTGATATGGAAGAGAGAAGTTTAAAGTTTCCATCCTGATGCATACCTACTTATTTACATAAAGTTTATAATGAGTTTTAGAACAAAAATGTTAACTAGGTCGAAGGGGAAATTATCAATGAAAAATTGGATCCCTCTGGAAGTGATACATTTCTGTTACTCCTTTAAATTGTGTTTTAACTTATCTTGGTGAAGAAATAGCTCCCCATGACCCATTTTGTAAGTGATGAAATGTTCCAGGCCTTCACTGAGGTAATAGGGGGAAGTCAGTTCCCAGTATTTGCTGTGCTTCTGATTGTTCCTCTAATAAACTAAATGTAATTAAAAATAGAGCAGGGCCATTGCATTTTAATAGCTCGGAGTCTTCCCTGTGGAAGAGTCAGCAAACAGTGAGAGAATATGAAGATTCAGCTCCCCAGCACCTGCCAGGCAGGCTTTGTCAAGATTAACAGCATCACACCAGGTTATTAGAGGAAACATAAATACTTTTGAGGCTCTGTGGGTAGTTACAATATCACGTTTTATTATCTTCTCCAAAATGGAATTACTCATTGTAATTGCTTGCCAGTCACAGGCCAACAAACATGACAGAAAAAAACCCCACATATTGGGGAGAGGCGGTTATAATGTATAGGCAACTGACCTAGAGAATTGTTTTTAAGGACACATTATGTATTTGTAAAAATCATATGCTTTATGGCACTTTACAGATTCTAGAATAGGCACATACGCGGACCTTGCAAATTGAAGTGGGCATAGGCAAAATTTGAATTCCTATTTAAGTAAGGAAATGGAGGGTATAAGGAGATTGAGTGATTTGCACAAAAATCCTGCTGCTAGTGAGCGTAGAGTTGAGAATGAACTGCAGTCTTCTAACTTTAGAGTCTGCTCTTTCTGCCATTTTGTGTAGCCCTGCCTGAGTTCAGCAGCAAACATACCGTGTTTGCTGCCACTTTCAAATCATACCATTTGGCAAAAGAGTGGTTTTGAAGAAATTAAAAATTTCCTACAGGAATGATGCAAACAAATTGTAGTTTAGTAAATGGCCTTAAGAAAGCTGGAAGATTTGATGTCAGGCATGGGATATTTGAGAAAATGTGAGAAGTCCCTGTCTCTGTGAGCAAGATGAGAAAGTGATGCATTAGTAAGCATTGTGGAATTTGTTGTTGTTGTTGACTTTATTTCCAAACCAAAGGTGACTTTCAAAAAGTGAGATAGGGTAATATCATAGGTATCTGGGGGAGTTGGGGCTAACTGCCACACTCAGGAACTTCATGTGTGGCCTGTAGGGAGGGACACGGTAATAGTATGTTTTGAAATCTGAGGTCAGAAGGAAACATGAAAATTTTAAGTCAAGACTCCTGGACTCCATACTTTACTAAACTAAATGAATATCCTAGCTGAAGTTCTGATTGTACATAAAACAGTACACGGAGGCTGATTCTATTCATTATCATACAGACTGTTACTGCCTGGTACACCTGAATCCTAGGCTATCCAGAGGGAAATCATTCACTGTGGTTCAGTTAGTCCAACAGAACTGCATCTGGAAATGTATTCAGAACACAAGATTTCTGGCAGAGATAGCAACCCCTGTTATAATTCAAAATAAAGGAAACATTTTGTGTGCTCAAATCCTTTATTTTCTGCATTATATGCTAAAATCACAGATGGAGTTTTCTACCTATAATCCCATTACCTTGATTGCAATTTACTGAAGATTGAAAAAATATTGCTTCCTTGTCTATTATTTGCTATATGTTTAAATTTGAAGGTTTTTCAATAATATTTGAATCAGATATGTTGTATTTTAGTGCTTTAAGTTCTCTGATATTTTAACAGAGCGATACTATCACTCGTAGTCTAAATTTTCCTATTTTCCTTTTACTATTGTCTTTCCAAGCTATAATCTGAAAAAAATCCATAGTAAAAACCATTTGCCCTTGGATATTCTAGCTTGTCTTGGGGCTTAATCCTGTTTCCCAAACCTGTATTTAGCGGTAACCAGTCTGTCACCAACTTTTACCTTAATCTGCTTATGTTTGATGAACAGTTCTCTTAAAACTCTTACTCTGTTTATTCTGGGAGTCTTTGGGTTATGAAGACTATTTCTACTACCAATGGAACTCATCATATTCCTCACTGTAGTTCCAACTGATGGCCACAGATAATAGTCACTTGAGGTCCTCTGCAGGTAGCATTCTCTATAAAGTCACTGATACTTGTGCCAAGGATGTTGTCTCTTGACATTCCCTTCCATCATGTACATACTACAGTTACCAAATCCATGCATTCTTCAACCCTCAAAGCACATTTTCACTTGAGCAGCAAAGCTATGAATGAGCGGCAAAGCCCAGGGTAAGAGGGGCCTCTGCTTGTAGCCCCATGTAGTTCATATGGAAATTCTTGGACCTAAGCCAATATTCCAGCTCCCAGTCAAACATCATTTTATCTTCATTTTGCCTTTTCTTTCCTCCCCAGCCCCAGTCTGTTGTAAATGTCACTGCTGAATCCCAGTAGTAGACAAAGCATAGATAGTGACGGCATCCCCACTGTATCTGCCACTCCCTTGGTCTGGTTATATCTTATAAGAAAGACTTCCTTTCTGAAAAGTATGTTATACTTAAAGATTTTCTTTCTTCAATAAAATAGATTATACACTTTAAATGACTCACCAAAGCATGTGTGAGCTGAAGATTGACACTAAGGGAGGAATGTTTTAGGAGGAGGCCAAAAAAAAAAAAAAAAAAAAGGTGGCAAAAACTATAATTCTACAGTTGCTGTCTTTGGCTAGTCTTTTTTCTTTTTTTTCTTTTTTTTAAGCCTATTCTAGAATGGTGGCAGAAGAATGCACAACTTCTGCATTTCAATTGTATTCATATTCTAACTGCTTTTATTCATACCATCTGTATTTCACCACATGTTGGCCATGTAGTAGTGAAACACAAAGTGGGTTCAGAACCTTGTATATATTTCTATAGTAAATAGTGCAGTACGTGAAAAAAATATGTCACTTCTTTAATCTGCTACCCTATGCTTTATTCATTGCCATAGTGAACATTATGGATTTAGTTACATAGTTTCTAGTTAAGATAGCTAGTTAAACATACATTCAGAGAGAATTTCTCATGTGGCAGGAAATGCACAGGATGCAGGAAATCCAAGTCCTCACTATCTGAAATAGAAGCATATTGCCTTTGTTTTGTTTCCTGAATATTTGTCCTCATTAGTAAAAGTAAGAACATGCCTATTTTTGGAAACTTATTTTAAGTTTTTTAAACAATTGTTTTGTTGCAGAATAATAACTGTGAATGAGACAATGAGCTGACTCGCCAAATTGGATACTGCAGCAATACATCCAATTCTGATTGCTTCTTGGGGACTGGCTTAGTACCTCTAGACATTTCCAGTGTCTTTTGACTATATGCTTGTTAAGAGCTTCTATTATAAATTCAGAAGCTTTCAAATTAAATTCATAAATGCTCTGGATCTGAATTCCAACCTAAATTTAAAACACATGTGCAAGCACTGAAAGTATTCCCTCTAAAACTTAGGACTTGTTGGTTAATCTAGTTGGTTTTTATGCTTATTAGACTAGGTAGTCTAGAATTCTTCTATGATACATTATAATATGTGTAAATTTCAGCTAAGTTTTATCTCTGTGGAGTAGTAGAGAGTGAGCCAGACCAGCAGCCCCGAACCAAAGCAAGTGGGGTAACAGATGGAGTGCACAGTATGAAATTAGAGAATAACTGGCAGGATTTCTTTTTTTAATGATCCATCTGGAATCCAAGGGTCAAGATCATCAATTCCAACACTTACACAGGACCACAGACTCAATTTACATCTAATTTCTAAGGTGACTTTTTAAAAAAGTCTTCATTTTAAATGAAATTTTTCTGGAAAATAAACACTTAGAATAAGTTACAAATTAACACAGTAAATGCTGCATTATTATGAGATAATGGCTTACGCATGAAGAAATATTATTAATTTCTATGGTTAATCACATTAACAATTCTAAATGTTCTATGCTATCATATACAGAGCTGCAAAACAGATGCATTAGGGCAGGCTAGATTGATTTAACAAAGTGACCACCACACCACTCCAAATTCAGTGGTTTACAGAACAAAGAAATGTGTCTTTTAGTAAGTGCCTTTAGTAACAGTATGATAATTCATACATTGATGGGTGGCTCTGCTCCATCAGAGCATTTAGAGACTTAGGTTGTTGGATGCTGTGGCAAGTCAAGTTATATTCCCCTACAAAAATGTTGGCGTCCTAATCCCTGCAACCTGCGAACGGGTGACTTTACATGGCAAAAGAAATTTTGCAGATGTCATTAAGTTGAACATATTGAGATGGGATTACCCCAGATTGTCCAGGTGGGCCCTATGTAATTATCATGGTCTTTATAAGAGGTAGGCAGGAAGGTCAGAGTAGAGAAGGCAATGTGACAATGGAAGCAAAGGTCAGAGATTGAGAGAGACATTTAAAGGTAATATATACTGCTGGATTTAAATATAGAGCAAGGGACCACTAACCAAGAAAAGCAAGTTGCCTCCAGATCCTCTAAAAGCAAGGATGATTCTGCCCTAGAGCATGCAGAAGAGACCATCTCTGTTGACATCTTAACTTTAGGTCAATGAGACTGATTTTAGACTTCTGATCTCAAGAACTGTAAAATGATAAATTTGTGTTATTTTAAGCCACTGAACTGTGGAAACTTGTTACAACAGCAATAGAAAACTAGTATCCTGGCTTAACTTGGGGCTTCCAAGGTTCCTATGGTCATCATCATTTCAGCTAATGGGAAGAGATAAAAGAACAGGCCAGAGACAGTGGGACAGAGATCCTACTTGTTTAAAGATCTTTCAGGGAATGCCTTACATCACTCTCATTATTCCAGAATGAAGATAATTTAGTTGCATGGCTACTGGGAAACTGGAAATTGAGAATGTCTGGTGGCTATTTGAGCAAATACATCTATTACTGTGGAGGAAGAAGAAGACAGACTTGGGCAAAAAACAAAAAACAAAAAACAAAAAACAAAAAAAAACAACAAAAAAACAAAACAGTCTGCCATAATGGAGGGCATAGTGCATAAGATTTATTTCATCTATGTTGCAGTGTAAGTATAACATGCAAAGTAGGTAGAGAAGAAATAAAGTGCCAATAATAATTTTAAATAGTAAGAGCTATTTGTTATCAGTTATCCCTCTGATTGTATGAAGAAATAATTTGCAAAAGCATACTTATTACTCTTATTAAAAACCTAGCAATAATTCTTTCACCTATGAGTTTTACTTACAGTTCCAGGATGAATAAAATTTTAATTTAGCATTTGTACTCTGTACTACTGTTCAGTATTCTGAATTCATTTGATAATGTTTTATTTTGTGCAATAATTTTTAACTCTACATAAACTTTGGAAATTTGATATATTAAGTATTGTAGCTATCACGTTTCCAGCATTTATGGTTAAGACTCACTATATTTCTTCAATTCTCTTATTTGTTTATTAATGCATTAAAAATATTTACTGAGCAACTATTATGTATCATTGCTAAGGATACTTTAGTAAGCAAGATAGATTTGGTTTCTGCCTTTATAGAACATAAAATCTATTGAGAAAGTTATTTATATAAGCACTAATCCTAAGTGTGATAAAAACTAAAATAAGGGAAATTTAAGATGGTGTGAGAGCACATAGAGATAGCTTGGTGTTTATCTAGAGCAGTCTTTATCTAGACATCTACTCAAAGCAGATATTTTAAGTAGAGATTTTGTAAAAAGCACATATGTTTTACTCTCTTTATTGATATGTTTTAAGAACAAAGAAATTCAGTCATGTTGATATGATTCAGTTTCTTTCATCTGAAAAATAACTAATTTGGAGGAGTGGCCAAGATGGCCTAATAGAAACAGCTCCACTCTGTGGCTCCCACTGAGAAGGATGAAAACAGTGAGTGAATTCTGTATCTTCAATTGAGGTACCAAGGTTCTTCACTGAGGTGACTAGGTGGTTGGGGTGACCCACGGAGAGTGAGGAAAAGCAGGATGGAGCAAGGGCCCACTGGGAGCAGCACAGGGCAAAGGGAGCTCCCTCCCCCAGCCAAAGGAGACAGTAAGGGATTGTGGCCAGACTGCTTCTTTAAGTGGGACGCCAATTCTCTCCTCCTCACCATGGCGGGGGGCCTCCCTGTGAGAATTTCATCATCCTCAGCCAGAGGTTTATGGACAGAACTCTGATATCCCTGAGAAGAGCCCCTAGGAGGAGGGGTGGCTGTGGTATCATGGATCAGTGGTCTTAGTATTTTCTGCCTGCTTTTCTAGGGAGTCAGGGCAGCCCAGACGAGGGGGTTTCCCCCTAGTGCAGCACACCTACTCTGCTTATGTAAGAATTTAAGAATTCCCAATAGGAGTCTCCAGACGCTTCATACAGGAGCATTCTGGCCAGCATCAGGTCAGTGCCCATCTGGGACAGAGCTCCCACAGGAAGGAGCAGGTTGCCATCTTTGCTGTTCTGCAGCCTCCCCTGGTGATACCTCCAGAAGCAGGAGGAACCTAGGTGAATAGAGTCTGGGGTGGACCCTCAGCAAACTATAGCAGCTCTATGGAAGAGGGATCTGACTGCTAAAAGTAAAACAGAAAACAACAACAGCAACGAAAAAGACCCCACAAAACCCCATCCAAAGCTCAGCAGCCTCAAAGATCAAAGGTGGATAAATCCATGAAAATAAGAATGAATCAATGCAAAAATGCTGAAAACTCAAAAAACAAGAGTACCTCTTCTCCTCCAAATGATTTCAACATGTCTCCAGCTAGGGCAAAGAACTGGGCTGAGGCCGAGATTGGTGAATTGGCAGAAGTAGACTTTAGAAGATGAGCAATAATGAACTTCACTGAAAGAAAGGAGTATATTCTAACCATTGCAAAGAAGCTAAGAGCCGTGAGAAAACATTACAGGAGCTGTTAACCAGAATAAACAGTTTAGAGAGAAACATAAATGACCTGATGGAGCTGATAAAACACAACACGAGAACTTCACAATGCAAACACAAGTATCAATAGCTGAATAGACCAAGCAGAAGAAAGGATATCAGAGCTTGAAGACTATCTTGCTGAAATAAGGTAGTTAGACAAGATTAGAGAAAAAAGAATGAAAAGGAATGAATAAAACCTCCAAGAACTATGGGATTATGTTGAAAGACTAAACCTATGACTGATAGGGGTACCTGAAAGAGACAGGGAGAATGGAACCATGTTGGAAAACACACTTCAGGATAACATTCAAATTCAGGAAATCCAGAGAATCCTGGTAAGATACTCCACGAGATCAACCCCAAGACACATAATCATCAGATTCTCTAATGTCGAAATGAAGGAAAAAATATTAAGGGCAGCCAAAGAGAAAGGCCAGGTTACCTGTAAAGGGAAGCCCATCAGACTAACAGCAGACCTCTCAGTGGAAACCCTACAAGCAAGAAGAGATTGGGTGCCAATATTCAACATTTTTAAAGAAAATAATTTCCAATCTAGAATTTTTTATATCCAGCCAAACTAAGCTTCATAAGCAGAAAGAAATAAAATCTTTTTCAGACAAGCAAATGCTGACAGAATTAATCACCACCAGACCTGTCTTGCAAGAGCTCTTGAAGGAAGCACTAAATATGGAAAGGAAAAACTGTTACTAGCCACTAAAAAAACACACTGAAGTATACAGACCAATGACACTATGAAGCAACTACATAAACAAGTCTGCAAAATAGCCAGCTAGCATCATGATGACAGGGTCAAATTCACACATAATGATATAACCTTAAATGCTAAATGCCCCAATTAAAAGACACAGAATGACAAGCTGGATAGAGTCAAGATCCATCGGTGTGCTGTATTCAAGAGACCAATCTCAAATGCAAAGATACACATAGACTCAAAATAAAAGGATGAAGGAAAACTTACCAAGCAAATGGAAAAGAGAAAAAAGCAGGGGTTGCAGTTTCTGACAAAACAGACTTTAAGCCAACAAAGATAAAAAAAAAAAAAAGACAAAGAACAGGATTACATAATGGTAAAGGGGTTAATTCAACAAGAAGTGCTATCCTAAATATAAATGCACCTGATAGAGGAGCACCCGGATTCATAAAATAAGTTATTATTTCTTTATTATTATTATTTGAGACAGAGTCTCACTCTGTTGCCCAGGCTGGAGTGCAGTGGCGCGATCTTGGCTCACTGCAACCTCTGTCTCCCGGGTTCAAGTGATTCTCCTGCCTCAGCCTCCCAAGTACCTGAGATTACAGTCATGTGCCACCACATCCAGCTAATTTTTGCATTTTTGGTAGAGATGAAGTTTCACCATGTTGGCCAGGCTGGTCTGAAACTCTTGACCTCAAGTGATCCGCCCACCTTGGCCTCCCAAAGTGCTGGGATTACAGGCATGAGCCACCGCACCCAGCCCATAAAACAAGTTCTTAGAGACCTATAAAGAGACTTAAACTCCCACACAATAGTGGCAGGAGACTTTAACACCTGACTGTCAATATTAGACAGATCATTGAGACAGAAAATTAACAAAGATATTCAAGATGTCAATTCAGCTCTGAGTCAAGTGGACCTGATAGATATCTACAGAACTCTCACCCCATAACAACAGAATGTTCATTCTTCTCAGTGCCACATGGCACTTACTCTAAAACTGATCACACAAGTGGAAGTAAATTCACTCCTCAGCAAATGCAAAAGAACTGAAATCACAACAGTCTCTCAGACCACAGCATAATCAAATTAGAACTCAAGATTAAGAAACTCACGCAAAGCCACACAACTACATGGAAATTGAACAACCTGCTCCTGAATGACTCCTGGGTACATAATAAAATTAAGGCAGAAATCAAGAAGCTCTTTGAAACCAATGAGAATGAAGAAACAATATACCAGAATCTCTGGGATGCAGCTAAAACAGTGTTAAGAGGAAAATTTATAGCATTAAATGCCCACATCAAAAAGCTAGAAAGATCTCAAATCGACACCCTAATATCACAACTAAAAGAACTGGAGAACCAAGAACAAACAAATCCCAAAGCTAGCAAAAGACATGAAGTAACCAACCTCAGAGTGGAACTGAAGGAGATAGAGACACGAAAAACCCTTCAAAAAAATCAATGAATCCATAAGCTGGTTTTTTGAAAAAATTCATAAAATAGACCGGTAGCTAGACTAATGAAGAAAAGAGAGAGGAATCAAATAGACACAACAAAAAATGATAAAGCGGATATCACCACCACACCACAAAAATAGAACAACCATCAGAGAGTATTCTAAATACCTTAATGCAAATAAACTAAATAAATCGAGAAGAAATGAATAAATTCCTGGACACATACATCCTCGTAGGACTGAACCAGGAAGAAGTTGAATCCCTGAATAGACCAATAACAAGTTCTGATATTGAGGCAGTAATAAATAGCCTACCAACAACAAAAAAAAGCCCAGGACCAGATAGATTTACAGCTGAATTCTATGAGAAGTACAAAGAGAAGCTGATACCCTTCCTTCTGAAACTATTCTCAACAATTGAAAGGAAGGACTTCTCCCTAACTCATTGTATGAGGCCAGCATCATCCTGATACCAAAACCTGGCAGAGATATAACAACAACAAAAAAAACTTCAGGCCAATATTCCTGATGAACATCGATGTAAAAATTATCTATAATATATTGAAAATCTGAATATGGCAACACATTAAAAAGCTTATCCAGCACAATCAAGTTGGCTTCATCCCCTAGATGGAAGGCTGGTTCAGCATATGCAAATCAACAAACAGATCTAAAGACAAAACCACATGATTATCTCATAAGATTCAGAGAAGGCCTTCAGTAAAATTCAACATCCCTTTATGTTAAAAATTCTCAATAAACTAGGTATTGAAGGAATATACCTCAAAACAATAAGAGCCATTTATGAGAAACCCACAGCCGATATCATAATGAATGGCCAAAAGCTGGAAGCATTCCCCTTGAAAACTGGCACAAGACAAAAGTGTCCACTCTCACCACTCCTATTCAACATAGTATTGGAAGTTCTGGCCAGGGCAATCAGGAAAGGGAAAGAAATAAAGTGTATTCAGATTGGAAGAGAGGAAGTTGAATTGTCTTTGTTGGCAGATGACATGATCCTATATCTAGGAAACACCACTGTCTCAGCCCAAAAGCTTCTTAAGACGATAAGCAACTTTGGCAGTCTCAGTATATAAAATCAATGTGCAAAAGTCACAAGCATTTCTATACACTAAAAACAGGCAAGCAGAGAGCCAAATAGTGAATGAACTCCCATTCACAATTGCTACAGAGATTAAAATACCTAGGCAAACAGCTAACAAGGGAAGTAAAGGACCTCTTGAAGGAGAACTACAAACCACTGCCTGAGGAAATTAGAGAGGACACAAACAAGCAGAAAAATATTCCATGCTCATGGATAGGAAGAATCAATATAATGAAAATGGCCATACTGTCCAAAGTAATTTGTAGATTCAATGCTATTCCCATTTAACTACCATTGACATTCTTCACAAAATTAGGAGAAACTGTTTTAAAATTCATTTGGAACCAAAAAAGAGCTCATATAGCCAAGACGATCCTAAGCAAAAGAATAAAGCTGGAGGCATCATGCTACCAGACTTCCAACCATACCACAAGGCTACAGTAACCAAAACAGCATGGTACTGGTACAAAAACAGACACATAGACCAACAGACCAGAATAGAGAACTCAGAAGTAAGACTGCACATCTACAACTATCTGATCTTAGACAAACCTGAAGAAAATAAGCAATGGGGAAAGGATTCCCTATTTAATAAACAGTGCTGGGAGAACTGGCTAGCCATATGCAGAAAATTGAAACTGGACCCCTTCCTTACACCTTATGCAAAAATTAACTCAAGATACATTAAAGGCTCAAATATAAAACCCCAAACTATAAAAACCCTGGAAGAAAATCTAAGCAATACCATTCAGGACATAGGCATGAGCAAACATTTTGTGACAAAATCACAAAAAGCAATTGCAACAAAAGCAAAAATTGACAAATGGGATCTAATTAAACTAAAGAGCTTCTACCCAGCAAAAGAAACTATCATCAGAGTGAGCAGGCCATCTACAGATTTGGGGAAAACTTTTGCAATCTGTCCATCTGACAGAGGTCTCATATCCATAATCCACAAGGAACTCAAACAAATTTACAAGAAAAAAAACCAAAAAACCCCATTAAAAAATGGGCAAAGGACATGAACAGACACTTCTCAAAAAAGACATTCATTCAGTCAACAAACATGTAAAAAAGCTCAACATCATTGAATATTAGAGAAAAGCAAATCAAAACCACAATGAGATACCATCTCATGCCAGTCAGAATGGCGATCATTAAAAAGTCAAAAAACGATAGATGCTGGGGAGGTTGCAGAGAAATGGGAACAATTTACACGGTTGGTTGGAATGTAAATTAGTTCAACCATCGTGGAAGATGGCGTGGCAATTCCTCAAAGACCTACAGGCAGAAACACCATTTGACCCAGCAATCCCATTACTGGGTATACACCCAAAGGAATATAAATCATTCTATTACAAAGATACATGCAAATGTATGTTCGTTGCAGCAGTATTCACAATAGCGAAGTCACGGAATCAACATAAATGCCCATCAATGATAGACTGGATAAAGAAAATGTGGTGCATATATACCATAAAATACTGTGCAGCCATAAAAAGAAACAAGATCATGTCCTTTTCAGGGACATGGATGGAGCTGGAAGCCATTGTCCTCAGCAAACTAATGCAGAAACAGAAGACAGATCACTGAACTCCACATGTTCTCACTTATAGGTGGGAGCTGAACAATGAGAACACAGGGACACAGGGAGGGGAACAACACACACTGCAGCCGTGAAGGAGTGGGGTTGGGGAGGGAGAGCATTAGGAAAAATAACTAATGCATGCTGGGCTTAATACCTAGGCGATGGGTTGACAGGTGCCGCAAGCCACCATGGCGCATGTTTACCTATGTAACAAACCTGCACATCCTACACATCTATCCCGTAACTTAAAAAAATAAAAAAAAAAATTCATTTACTCTCAATTATTTTCCAGTTACCACCTCCATTTATCTGGCCCCTACTTTGCCACACAGCTTTGAAAGAATTTTGTATTTAAAAAATATCTCGAAATCTATTTATTTATATGTAATATATAAATGCACAAAATATGCAGTATATGGTATATAAATATTATATATGTTGGTTTATGTGTGAGTAATCCTCCTTTCCTGTGGATAACAAAACAGTTTTTGGAAAGGCAGAGGACTATATGCACACATAAAAGAGGATTTATAAAACGATGTGTTAGGTCTCAAGGTGTCATTGCCACCTGGCTTCTCACTGATGAATGTTCTCTTCACTTTTTCCCATGTGCATATATTTTAATAAATGACAAAAATCCCACTTGGGCCTGCTGCTCAATACTATAGGAAATGTCTCTAATTTCTCTCATTCTCTTCTGTCTTCAAGGTATCCTAATCAGGCTTTTGCCACCACCATCCCACTAAAACTGCTCTCCTCAAAGTCATCTGTGACCTGCAGGTTGATTCACTTGTCAAATTTCAGTCTTTGACTTGACTTAGCTACACCATTTGACATAGACAAGTACTCTCTCCTCCCATAAACGCTGTTATAAATGTGATTTACAGGACACCACACTGCCCTAGATTTTTCTCCTATCTCATTTTGCACTCCTTGTTAGTTTTATTTGCTTGGTCTTCCTCATCTCTCTTACCTTTAAATATTGGAGCTCTCGGACCTCGAATCTCAGGTCTTTTCTTTGGCCATCTATAGTCATTTTTTAGTCATTGTATTCATCTTAATGGCTTTAGATATACTTTATACTATGGTATCTCCCAAGCTTGCATTTTTAGAAACTTATCTAAATTTATATCGTAGACTTTGTCATTGAATTTAAGATTGTTTCTCTAACTCCTACTTGATGTCTCCACTAAGATAGCTGATAGCTCAACCCAACATCTTTAAAGCCTAATTTCCTGATTTCCATTGCATTAAATGGCTGTAAATATCACCTTCATTCTTCTAGTAAATCAGCCCAGAGATAGTGGAGCCGTCTTTGACTCTTTTTTTCTCTCACATCCCACATCAAATTCAAATACATGTGTAAATTCTATTAATTTTTAAAATCTATCAAGAGTACAAAACCTGTTCACCACCTCCACTGCTAATACCTAGCTCAAGCCATTGTCATTTCTTACCTAGATTATTATAAAAGCCTCCTACCTTGATTTTCTCTTTTCAACCTTTCCTCGGTAGAGTCGGCTCTCAAAAGTAGCCAGAGTGATGCTTTTAACTATAAGGTGAAACTATAACACTCCTCTGGCCTGAACTTTCTAGTGACTTACTTACTTGTTCGGAGTTCAAAGCCATTTCATTATAATGGCTTCCCAGCCTTACATAATTTGGCCCTGATTCTCTGATCTCATCGAACATTTTTAACAACTGGCCTCTTTGCTATTCTAAATATCTAAGGTTAAAAATTATACCTTTCTTAGTACAGCAATTCAATAAATATTTATTGCCTGAAAAAATAAATGAATACTTAGAGAATTTTTCCAGGGCAAATAATAACAACATACCACGTTGTGATGCTAGAGATCAGGCAGCTGCCATTTACCTCATATATTAAACACGATGCAGATAGACATATTAGTTATAATAGCAACTTTCTAGGACAGAGGTTACCAGTGATTGTCTCCTCAATCTTTGAAACTTCAAAAATGAAAGAGGAATATCTCTGCTTGAAAGGAAACAACATGCTTCCTATCCTAGCAGCCATGCAGAGCAAAGTGCTCATTAATCCTTCTCCAAAAAGAATTTCTTTCACTGAGAGATTTCTTCTTGATAGTAGAAGCACAGTTCATGTTATTTAAAAAAATTATTTGGTTTCTTAAACCAGGGAATGCTAGTACAAGGAAGAGGTACTTGGTACACACAGCATTAACTTTAAAATGGAAGGGAAAGCACCACTGCAAAGACATAAACTGGCCCATTATTGTCAGTTTCCATTGATTTGAAGAGAAATAAATCCACAAAGCCCACGTGCTGGAGCAGTGGGAAAGAATGACAGACTGGAGGCTGTGTGTGTGTATGAGATAGAACACTTAAAATTTTAGAACATAGAATAGTAAATTATAAACAATAAAAGAAACTGAGTGTTCAACAGAACCATGGTGAGTATATGAAATATTCATTTCTATCTTAGTCCATTTTGGCTGCTAAAACAAAAAAAAAAACCCTGATTACATAGCTTATATAAAACAGAAATTTATTTCCTATAGTTCTGGAGGCTAGTAAACCCAAGATCAAGGTACCATCAGATTCAGAATCTAGTAAGGGCTTGCTTCATGGATCATAGATGGCTGACCTCTGGCTGTGCTCTCAGATGATGGAAGGGGTAAGGGATCTCTCTGGGGTCTCTTTTATAAAGGTAGTAATCCCATTCATGAGGACTCCCCTCTCATGTCCTAATCACTTCCCCCACCTCTAAATATCCTCACTTTAGGGATTAGTTTCTAACATAAGAGTATTGAGGGGATGCAAATAGTTAGTCCATAATAATTACCAATCAATGAGGAAATAAAATAGGAAACATTTGAAAACTTAATTTGTGATCATAAAACCAAGTGAAAACATCATTAGTCTTACTTGTCAATTCAAATTCTTAAGTAATTCCACAGTTTTTTGTTAGTCGGGAATGGGGACTGAGATACTCTCATGCCTTGGGATTGTACAAGAATCCACAAAACTGGTATGAACATACTGATATGACAATAAACAGGGGAAGACCTCTTTTGTATTCAGTGCATCTTGGTAGCTAATAACTTTCTAATTCTCTAAGCCGTTGTGGTGGCTCCACACAAACTAGCAGTTCTACTTCTGTTATGCCACACTTCAGCATAAATATCTTTGCAAATGATGCCAGCCCTGAGACCAGGGTCTAGCCTGCTTAGATTTCTTGTAGCCATTTTCCTCTTTGGTCCTGAGACTTCCTAAGGGCTGTCCATGATGGGCTACAAGATAGCTTGGTTTCTATCTACCCAATTCTGTCCCTTCCTTAGACTTGGCAATATTCCCCATTTCTCTCACATTATCTCTTCTCTTCTTTTTCTCCCTCTTTCTATTTTCTGTCCTCCTCACCTACTGCTACACATCAACCAAGCAAAGTCTCTTCAATGTGCTACTGCATATAAACTTGTCCAAGGAGAGCTTGACTGCCTTATTGTAAAAGAAGAGAGGTATTACAGCAGAAACAAAAGACAAATTAGTATCTAAATAACTATTTTTCTATGATCTTGTAACCACAAACATTATGGGAAAACTCACTCTCTCTGTTTCTCCAAATCATTCCCTGTAATTCTTTTTTATATCCCCAGAACCAAAAACTGCTGAAATTTTAAAACTCTGATTAGTTATCAATTAAAAAATTATAAAAAACTTGTTTCTAGTTATTTTCATATAGGCTAGAGCTCACACATACCTATTCACTGATCTCACTCAGTATGTAGTATTGTGATCATTTATTTTTAGTGTTTTTCTAAAACGTATTCAGAGGCAGAAGTATCCTCTAGGTAGAATAAAAAGACCTTATTCCATTACCATTTTATCTTCTGACTAAAATATTACTAAATATATTATAGGCAGCCAGCCAATTGCCCCACCAAAAGTGATGAATATATGAAATATTTTTTGACATTATTTTAAGTAGACCATTAATGGAAAAATATAACCAAGAAGTTTCGGTAGAAAACTAGCAAAAGAAGACCTCAAAAAATTTTGTAGGATAATTAGTGATTATATTTTTTAAAATATTGTAATATGTGTCTTCCTTTATTAGCTTTATTTGTCTGAATATCAGCGTGTTTGTATCACCACATTTTATGGTATATTTGGCATGCAGCTAATGCTAAATATTATTGTGTGGCTCATACATTAAAGGTAAGCCTCAAGAAAAAGTCATCTTTATATACAGTCTGAGAGATTTTGCCAAGTTAAAAAACCAATTAAAGTAATAAAAAATATACAAATATAATCATGCAGATGCATTTCTAGAAAGAGAGAGGATACTTTTAGCTTGAGGAGAGGGAGTAATATTTGCAAAATAGCATTCAAACAGAAGAACAGTTTATGGCAATAGAAATACATTTTTCTTTAGGAAGACTTTGACCTACATGAGAAAGTTTATCAGAATATGATTGGATCCAAGATCCCAAAAAACGATGGGTGGCCCCACAGACTTAGGGTCAATATTTAAATAGATAAATACGAATGAAATCTACTTTTATTCTATGAGTATATTGTGATATTTTCTTCAATCTAGTAAATGAGGGAATTCTAACTGTATAAGATCTTGAAGTGATGCATGTAACTAAAGGATCCATGTGACAGTACAGTTTTTGTTTAACCACTGCTTTTGTTGCACATATGTACATCTGGAGATGAAGGTGTCCCAGAGAATATGTTTTAATTTCTGCTTCTTCTCTGCTTCCAACTCTATCGATTTCAACACACACATACAAACGCAAACACACACAACACAACCCACCTTTGCGTAGGCTGTCTAATTTATTTAAATGTTTTTGTTTTGTCTTTCCAAGAAGAAAGTGCAAACTAAATGCTTAATTATTAGATCACTCTAATACTTAATGTTGTGCCTTATATGAAACTTGGATAACAGTAAAATAGTATTATTTCCAGTTTACAGACTCACAGAGGTGAAGTTTCTTGCTCAGGGTCAGTAATTTCTCATATAGGATACTGCTATCATCTCTTAACTCTTCACTTTCCTTCATATTAGAGGTAGTTTAAGATGGAGATTGCTAACTTTTAAGACCCTCTTCTCTACAGATCATGCCAGGGAGCACTTAATATCAACTTAAAACTGGTGATGTGAACCTTGATTAAGGTTGCGTTAGCTAGGTTTTTCCTCTGCAAAGTTAAAATTTTTCTCTTTTAACACTATTTGTCAGAAAGGAATTACTAAGTTCAGTCTACACTCAAGTGGAGACAAATTAAACTTTATCATTTGGAGGTAAGACTATTAAAAGAATTGTGGTCATATGTTAAAACCACCATAGTAGACAACGTATTTTGGCAAAGATACTTTGAAGCTATATAAATATCCTGATTCTCCTGAAGTTTTACCCACTAATGTTAGCATTCATTAGCGAATCTTGCTTGCAGAAATTATTACTGTGAGATTCTCATGGTGATTTTCTATTTTCTTCATTCCTTCCATAGTTATTAATTGTAATTTCTGTAACAAATACTTATCTTGGCCAGGCGCGGTGGCTCATGCCTGTAATCCCAGCACTTTGGGAGGCCAAGGTGGATGGATCACGAGGTCAAGAGGTGAACATGGTGAAACATTGTCTCTACTAAAAATACAAAAATTAACTGGGCATGGTGGCAAGCGCCTGTTATCCCAGCTACTCGGGGGACTGAGGCAGGAGAATCGCTTGAACCCGGGAGGCGGAGGTTGCAGTGTGCTGAGATCACACCACTGCACTCCAGCCTGGCAACAGAGCGAGACTCTGTCTCAAGAAAAAAAAAGGGCTTATCTTTCTCCCCCACCCCCAATGAAGCAGGCTTGTTGTGGACTGGTTACCCACTTGTGCAAATCTGTTGAGACAGAACACACTCAGGCACAAGTTACGTGAAGCAGATTTGCTACTTACAGGCAGTAAGGGTCAAAAGAAACCCAGGGTTCATTGTGAGCAGGTCCTCCAAGGCTCAAGAAAGCTATCTGAGACAGGTGATTTCTTGACTGTGCTTGTCCCACTTGCACTACAGCTGAGGGACCCTAAAAAACAGCCTCCCTAGGTTATATTTCTCAGGGGTCACATGACTCACTGGGCAAAGCTTTAAAGGACATCCTGCTCCAACAGAAAGAGAAAACAAGCATAGGCTGTCCAGGGCAGTTCCTTCCTCACTCAAAGTGTTACATTCCCTAAGAGGGACAGGAACAAGTCCCAGGCTCTTCCGGACAGTTCCTCCCTATCTCAGAATATTGCATTCCCAGTATATTCTACTGTTATTCTTGAGAACTGCAAGCAAGAAAGGGATGAGAACTGGGCCAGTACAAGGCCACCTGAAGAACTGTCCTGAACTCCCATTTATTATTTTTATTTATGCCAGTATGGACTCATGGATATTTATTCTTTCAGTTACACCCAATGATATGGCTATTGATCAATGTTAAAATTAACCCACTGTAACCATTGGGAAGTATGGAAGTTGACTCCTTTGTTCTTTTGACATACCCCTATTTTCCCCACCTTTGGGCAACATAATATGGTGAGAGGAGGTGACTACATTGACCAGTAACATTTCCCTAAGGTTTTTCTAGTTAAATGGTCTCTATTCATGACTTATGTAACTAAGCATATATTTAAAATAATACACATACTAAAAATATACCCAGAGCTTCTAAGACCACCAATCTCTTCAGCATTCATTAATAATTATCAAGGTAATTATACAATAAAAAATTCTCTAAATAATAAAGGGAAAATATTAGGTCGGTAAAAAATTAATTGCGGTTTTTGCTATTTAAAAGTAATGGCGGCCAGGCGTGGTGGCTCATGCCTGTAATCCCAGCACTTTGGGAGGTTGAGGCGGGTGGATCACTTGAGGTAAGGAGTTCAAGACCAGCCTGGCCAACTTGGTGAAACCCTGTCTCTACTAAAAATACAAAAAAATTAGCCGGGTGTGGTGGTGTGTGCTTGTAATCCCAGTTACAAGAGGCTGAGGCAGGAAAATAGCTTGAACCCGGGAGGCGGAGGTTGCAGTGAGCAGAGATCACACCACTGCACTTCAACCTGAGGGACAGAGAGAGACTCTCTCGAAACAATGGCAAAAATAACAACAACAAAGTAATAGCAAAACCACAGTTGCTTTTGCACCTACCTAATAAATAAAGTCTTTTTGCTGACTTCTGGCACTGTCTTCCCAGATTCACTAAATCACAGCCTTCTTTGTTATCATTTGAGGGATTCTATATGCTGTTATCAATTAAGTTTCATAAAGATATAAAACATGTATATACACACTCACATGCATACATATATATGCACATACATGCATGTATGCACACATACATAAATTGATGTATGTATGTACACATATGCATAAGTTGGTATATATATGTATATATAGAAGCTCACTATACTTGTTTTTCTATTTTTTTTCATTTGACACAAGAATACGTGGTCTTAGAGACATTTCCGTCAATAGCTGTAGTGCTGATTGTTTTTAAATGCCACAGTTAATTATTTTTCGAGTTTTTGACTTTAGATTTTCTCTAAATTTTTGCTTTCAAAACAATGCTATTAAGAACATATTTGAACATGCTTTTTTTGTGCTTGCAGTGCTATTTTTTAGATTAGTCATCAAACAGTGCCAGTACTAGTCAAATATCTATTTAAAACTTAATAGATACAAAGATATTACCTTCCACAGTGGTGTTAAAAGTTCTTCCTCTCTGCTTGTCAAAACTTGAAATTGTCAAACCTTCAAACTTTGACTAAACTGATAAGGAAAATTATACCTCATTATCATAATCTTCGTTTCCCAGATTTTGTCTCTGATCAAGCACTTTTCACATGTTAAATAGCCATTTGTATTTTCTTTTCTGGGAATTCCCCGTCCATATCCTTTTCTTTTTTTCTATTGAGTTGTTTATATTTTGTAAGAATTTCTGATATATAAAGAATATTAATCCTTTGTTGCACATATTGTAATTTCTTCTCTTAATCGCTTACAATTTAACATCCTGATGGTACTTTTACTCACGTATGAGTTTTACTTGTGTAGTCTAATATGTCAGTCTTTTCCTGTATGGCTTTATGTTGTATGGCTGTTTAGTTTCCATGATCTATTTATGTCTTAATGTGCCAATACCACTTTTAAATATTTAAGATTTATAGTATATTTTAATCTCTTACAGGGCAATTAGTCTCTTTGTTCTTTTTTTTCAAAATATTCTTAGATATTTTTTCATTTTAAAATCTACTATTGTTTTTAATCCTTAACGCCCTTTTCTCTGAGTTGTTCTTTTCCTACACCTTTTAGTTAAAAACACAATGCATTTACTTTTAATTCTCCTAGTTTTATAATGACTGCATTTAAGATAGCACATTTTCCTTTGAATGAAGTATCTAATGCATCTCACAGTTTTTGGCATGTAGAGTTTCCTTGCAACTCCCACTTAATTGTGATCTGGAAATGGTGAGAACAAAAGGACTCCTACTGCAATAACTAACTCCTCTGCTGGTTGTCTCCAAATCTCCCAGTCTTAGCTTTGTCTCTCCTCACAAGAGTGGTACCTAGACTACTGCTACTACAATCTCCGAGAGTAGTTTCCTTTGAGTTTCATAGGTGTTCCTTTCCTCTGTCAGTTTCCTTTTCTTTCTTTTTAGAATTATTTACAGTTTATGGCCCAATAATTGTTCTATTTTTAAGCATATCATGTGTGCACATGCATGAGTGTATTTGGTGGTAGGAGGAATTGGTGCATTTATTCAATTTGCCGTCTTCTACCTAGAATTTCTATTTCCTAAATGTCAGAAATAAGGTAGATATTGGAGTCTGTGGACACCAAATATGAGCTACAAGTAAGTCCGCCTTAGTTCTCTCATTCATTGTGAACTGCTGACTTTTTGAAAGCTTCCTAAAGTAAAGCACTTTTGGATTAAGATTTGCCTTTTTATCAGTTGGGCCCTTGAATGAAATTGAGTACATTCTGCCACTGCTACTCTACCCAAGGGATTGTTTTTTCTGAGGTCATTTCTATGAATTCTTCCAGTTGACTTCTCTATTCCTGTTGGTGGATTATTCAGCCATTTCTCAAATTTGTCTCATTTGAGTTACATCTTGAAGGCATTTCCTGAAATCCTAGTTTCCCAAGTTGATATAGATATCCCTACTTAAATAGATTTTTGTAAATTTAATAATGGAGACAATTTTTAATACATCAAATGAGATAGGACTCTAGCACTGAAAACCCCAAAAGTGTTTTAGTGAAGCAAATTCAGCCTGATTCATCTCTTTGACTTCTAATTAGTGAAACCAATAGGCATTTAAGCAAAATAACAAAGTAAAAGCTATACTATTGAAATACAGCTGCCCGGCAAACCTACCATGATTTCCTTCTTTGTTAAAAAATTAATCTGCAAGATGAGGTGCTTTATTTATTATTTATTTATTTTAAAGCAGTTTCTCTGTTCTATGTGCCACACTGATGAGACTGAATGACATGAGCTCTCAACTTTTACATCTAACATTGTGAGTTTGTATGTATTTCATCATGAAAATACTCTGTAAATTCATTTAAGCAATCAAAATGGTCCAAGAATCACTGCCTTTATTTTGTAATCTTGCAGGAGGTGTTTTAAATAATTATGTTATTGTTAGTTCAACCTATGAAATCTTGTTCTGTGAATTTTGCAATGTATCAGAATGGGGCTTGATGTCAATTAGACCCTGCTTCAACTTATCTGTACCCTAATGAACAGACAATTTTGTGATATAGATACATGAAGCACAGATAAGTACAGTGCAATGTTCAGAAAATACACTTATTTGTTTTTAAGTTTTTACCTAAGTTTGGATAAGAATAGATGAAGTTATCCTAACATACTCTGTCATCTTGATACTCAAAGTGAAATAATAAGCATTGCTTGGTATCTTCTTAAAAAATGTGGACTATTAAACCCCTCTCCAGATCTACTGAATAAGAATTGGCATATTAAGATCATCCTCAGGAGGTGTGTATATGTATCCCAGTTTCAGAAACACTGCTCTGGGTAATTTAGTTAGACTCTCCACTACTGTTGAAATGAAAGGACACAATAAAAATAAGAAATCTGATGAGTTTTCTTTCTCAGTCTCTTCCTACTGTATATTTCAAGTAATCCTAAAAATATGTGCTTTCTTTCAACTTGACTGTTAAGTATAAAGATAATTGTTTTGTTTCTAAATTCTTTATTCATTTGAGTTATAGGCATATCTACTTTTTCATTACCCTAGACGAGGTCTTTATGAGCTCTAATTTGTGCTAATATAGAAGATTTCTATCTCTTCTTATTGCTTCTAGTGTTAATCTTTCCAAATTACTTTCCACAAGTCTACTAGACAGACTTATTTACAATGAGAATCCACACCTAGCACACTTCTGCTATTATTCTGTAATGTCCTTCCATTACTTTCAGGATGAAATGACAGATTCTTGGCACATAATTTAAGATGTTTCACAACCAGGATTGTGCCAACCTTTTTATCCTGTAAATTACAGCCATCATTGATGTAGCAAATGCTACTGATGCTCCTGCATGTTCTCTCATCCCACCTGGTTCTACCTCTTGGCACTCTGAAATCTCTCCCCATCAGTGTCCTGTGGCTCTTCCTCTTTGACCAAGGGCTTTCTCTTCCAAGCCAGAGTTTGAGGTGCCTCACCAGGTGCCACTTGAAATGCTAGGAGTTAAAACTCTTGGGCAATCCTCAAATAATTGGGGATCAGAGTTAGTAGATAAATATCTCAGCCTCACTACCACTCAGTAGATAAATATCCCTCACTCTAATGGGGTAATTCTTAGACATTTTTTTCTTATTGTTTCTCAAGGGTTCTCCAGTGAAATAGAGTTTCAGCTACATCAACAATATTTGACCTGATAACATGCTTTGTTGTGGTGTTTCTCCCTTTGTACTTTCCCCACTCTTCACATGTACTACTTGGAATCACCTCACCAAACTATTTGAACCCAAGTGTTTGACTAAAATTGTGCTTTCTAGGGGAACCAAAGTCAAGACAGTACTGGAAATGACCCTTGAAAGCAGATCCTCAGCATTAGACTCTAAAATTGGATCATTTATCAGTGAGATGGAAACAAGGATCACTTTGCTGGTGGTATATGAGGTGGGGATGACATTTGGTGCTAGGTTAAATTGGGACCAGGTAAAGGTGGAGTGAGAAGCATTGGCTTCTACAAAAGTTCTATTACGTGGAACATATAAAGTCAAAGGTGAATATAAGGATGGTGGAGTTGGCTGGCATTTTTAAAAATGCTCTGGAATCTATGAAGAAAAAGAATATAAGTCTCAGATTAACAAACTGTCTTCTCAGGGAGTGCTGTGACTTCCAGAAAACCTCTATGCCAGCATTTTTAGAAACCTGCATCTGCTACAGTTAGAGGGGAGATTCTGGTGAAGAGCAGGCCAATGTTTGCTAGGAGAAGTGGCAAAGCTACTAGAGAGACAATACTCAACCCTGCAGTTTTATACCCAAGACAAGAAAGGATTGGAACCCTGCAACCTGGAATATTAGGCTGGATGCATTTGAAATACCTAGATTCTCCTGAAAATGAATGTCTTCCTTCTTGTTAGAGGAAATACTATTGCATTACTTAAGGACCATGTGATAGCTTCGTTTGATTCAGATGTTTCACCTGAAAATACTTTCTTTTTCAAGAACGACTTACCTTTCTTTATTGCCACCATAGCTCAGTATAGCACAAGCTGAGACATGTAGCCCCTGCTGCACTAGTTTCTAGTCCTGAGCCATTTATCAGACTCAGAGCCCATCAATCAACTGGGAGACTGGAACCATTTTCAGAAAGAAGCCCTACAACACTACTGCAAGAATTAACAATAAATATTACCCAATTTTCTCATTTTCCAAAGAGACCTGCACCCATTTCCCAAAGTAATATTTAGATACTCTGAGTCATTGCCTATAGCATCTAAGCTGACATTGACGTCAGTGGTCCCCAAAACACCTTCATGCCCCTGTTATTAGAATGGATGCAGGCAGAGCCAAGAAATAAATAGAGCATGGCCCAAGTTTGTCTGTCTGATTCCTGAATGCATAATTAGGATACATATTCATCGCAGCTGCTAAAACCCTCTACATGAGTTCCTGGTCTATGTAATGAGTCGTTATGATGGAAGAACCATGTGGAAGCTCTTGAAACTATCTCATGGGCCGAAGTAGTATATCAGAGGCAATAACACATTCATATTAGAATTTCAGAGATTAGTGCCATTCTCAAAGACTTAAAAGGATACAGCTGGGCATGGTGGCTCATGCCTATAATTCCAGCACTTTGAGGGGCCAAGGCAGGAGGATAAATTGAGCCCAGGAGTTCAAGACCAGCCTGGGAAACATAGTGAGCCCCCCATCTCTACAAAATGTTAAAAAGGTAGCCAGCCATGGTGGCATATACCTGTTGTCCTACCTACTCAGGAGGCTGATATTAGAGGATCATCTGAGCCCTGGAGGTTGAGGCGGCAGTAAGCCAAGATCAAGTCACTGCATTCCAGCCTGGGTGACAGAGTGCAAGTTCTCAATAAAACAAGGGAGTAGTCAAAAACAAAGGGAGTAGTTGCTATTTAATTAATCTATTGGTTTTTCTGAATATATATCACAAATGCCAATACTGCTGTTAACAATTTAATAAGTGAAGACTGGGAATTGTGGGTTATGTTTCAAACAAGAATTTGCAGCATTTTCAAGTTGTGGTGCCAGCAAGATTCCTTACTTCCCTACTACTGAGGCCATATGACTGAGCAGTTCCAATGGTGCTGTAGGTATTCATGGAAGCTATACTGTGTGACGTCTCTGACAAGTCCACATAGGAGAGATATAGCATAGACCCCTACACTTCTAGTGCACAACCGTATATTCTGAAGTGGATAATCACTTGCTGTTTGAAAAGAAACTCCTGGAACGCTTCTAAGAAGAGTACAGACTGAACCCCTGACCAAGTGCCATCAATTGACATTGCAAGCAAAGCCATCTGTTATGACCATGGACTTGCCATACATCCACCAATTTAGAAGATATAGCAGGTACAGCAATTATCTATTATGTGATGAAAATGGGATACTTGGAATCAAGCGAAATCTGGTCCAGAATACATATGTAAGTTATACAAGTAGGTGGCTCAGGCTCCTACATTACCTATGTGGGTTGCCCTGACAACTCTCCCTGAGTTTACACCTATGGGTTCATGAGGAGTTCTGTATGACCAGCTGATGGAGGAAGATAATGTTGGGCCTGCTTTGAAGAAGGATCTGTGAATGTGTTGGCACTAACTGAAAATGAATGTTTGCTACATTATAGTCCATTAGGTATGGTCATAGATGCCAATGGTGAGCAGAATCCTCCCAGGAGTAATAAATTCATCAGTGTACTTGATCATCTCCTTTGTTTGGAAGAAGGTGTCAGTGAAAAGTATATATGTGAATTAATGGGCAGTGGTAAATGGTTCAGTCATTCACAGAAGCCTGAAAAGCAATATTGGAAGAGTGAAGGTGATCTGTCATGTGGATGAACTGTCTGAGATTGGGTTAAAGGTACGCATGTATTTGTTTCTGATCTCAAAGAAAATATCCTCCACAGATAATGCACAGACAAGCCAGGTAGGTACGATGGCTTTTTCGGTGAAGGTTGATCCTCTGATCTTTAGCCCTTGCTTGCCTAGTAGGTACATGATCAGAATATACATGGTACCAGGAATGGAGGCTATACACAGGCCGGTCAGTAAGTACTACATTTCATGAAGGTTGATGCAGTATTGTCGCTGCTGAACGTTCAACCTATCAGAAGCAAAAATCAGTCTAAAGTTCTAGATGGGGTACTTTGAGGAGACTAACCAGCCCTTCACGACAAATTGATTACATGAAATCCTTTCTATCTTTGAAGGTGCAGCAATTTATTGTTACTGGAACTGATACTATTCCCAGTATCTGTTGCTTTCTTGTCTTCAGTGCTGATATCAGCACTGCTATTAGTTTAGACAGTATCTGATTTACAACATGAGGTCTTACATAACATGACTTTGATAAACAGACCTGTTTTAAGCAAAAGAGGTAAAATGGGCACAGACTCATGGGATTAACTGGTTCTACCACACAGTGCATCTTTTAGAAATTATCATCATTGCAAAGTATGGAAATGCCTCTTTAAGTTTCAGTCAAAGCGCAATCTTGGGAAAAATTTCTTACAGGTTTTGAGTATTGTCCCATAAAATGCATTATAAATATTAAACCAACAGACATTATAAGGTACTGTTTTCCCAATAGTTAAAACACATCAAAATACACACAAGGTCAGGATCCAAGGGGGTGGAAGTAAGACTTGAATTGACCCACTTGGGATATTTGTGTTTCCTGTCCTGAAAACTATGGATTCTGCTGGGCTGTGGGTCCTGGTCTCTGAAACTCTATATGTGGTAAAATTTTCAACAAGGACATATGTGAAAGTAACATAAAGATGCATTTTGTGTTCTCTTGCTAAGAGACCCCTGGACAAAAGAAAAGTAGTTTTTATACTGGAAGGGTTGATTGACTCCCAGGATTGAGATCTAGGATGGCTGCTATATAATGGGGTTAGAGAGCAGTGTGACTGGAACTCAGGGGTCCACTAGGATGCCTCTCACTCTTTCTGTACCTAGTAATAACACTCGGTGGGTAATTGTACCCATCATAGCCTGCTGAGAGCAGATTATCAGGGATTTTGACCCTTCTGAAATAAAGTTTTGTTCAGTCCACTGGGCAATTTACTCTAGATCTATGGATGTACTATATAAGGGTAAGGGAAATTTATATTGAGTCCAGGTATGCTCATAGAACAAGCTACACCAATTTCATTAATTCTTTGCTTTAAGCTTTATTTGTGTGTGTGTGTGTCTGTGTGTGTGTGTGTGAGAGAGAGATTTTGACTGGCACAATGCTGAATAATTTCAACAAAGAAGATTCCATGTAAGGCATGAAAAAGCTAAACAATACAAGGAGGGTTCTGCCACAAATGCTATCTCCTATCCCCTTGTTCCACCTAAGTTCATCTGAAGCTCTGTTACCCATCAGGCTGATAGCTTCCTACTTTAAGTGTTTGACTCTCACATTGACTTTGCTCAAGGCCTGTCTCAAAGTTATCAGGAGCTTGTTTCTCTGCATCTAAGTAACCCAGAAATGTGTGAATGTATGGGGAAAGAGTTGGGAGAGAGAACCACTCTGAGGATAACCCTCAATAATCAGAGATGGGAGTCCTGGGTAAATGACACAGCCTCATATCATTCAGTGAGAATGTTGGTGCCTGTTATATTTAGTTTCTTAGGTAGTCCCTGAAGGATTTAACACTGTTAGCCTAAAAGAGCAAATTGCTCATTAACACATACTCTTTTATCTCGCTGACTTTCCTATCACATTTCCCTATTGCTCATTTGTGCTTTCCAGTTTCTTGCCTCGAGATCTAATTGCCCAAACTAAGGCAGTGAGATTCTCACTGTTCCTTAAACACATCAGGTTCATGTTCAAAACGCCTACATACTTACTAGGCAGGGGCTAAGTGTAACTATTAAGGTAAAAATTTCCTGGGTGTTAAGAGACTTCATGGGGAGATTAACTCCACATAATAAGGGAGACCTTATTACTCTGTTGAATTTAGTATTGTAATAATTCTGTCTCTGCATTTTTTAAAGCATGGAAACCTGATTTTGTCAATATAGTACAAGAAAAAAATACATTCAGACTGAGAGACTAGACCATCAATAAGATGAGCACACTCCAAGCAGAAGGAAGGCATTGAGAGTGGACAGAGGGAGGATGCAGACCCTGAGCTGAAGTGGGAGAAAGCTGGGAACCCTTCAAAAGGCTGCCACACACCAGGACTCATTCCCGGTCCCTAGTGGCTTCTGGGGAAGAAATTAGCTAAATAGGTGTGGAGTGGACCACTCTCTCCACGGACCTCTGAAATCCTAGCTGCAGGACACACCATGACCACCATGGACATTTGAGCTGGCAGGGAGAGTTGGCAGAGACAGGACTCAGGCCTCCGTAGAACCCAGAGGAATTGGTGCAGGAATGGCTACAGTGGAGCACAGTCAGGGAAGCCCATCTCCCAAGGCTTGCCACACTTCTCTAGGTGGTTTTGGCCTTTGTTGACCTTCAAAACTGGACAGAACAGGGCTATGATGCCCATAGGATGAGGCCAGTCTGGCTTCACCCAGGGTCTCTGCCTGGCCTCAGCCACTTGTAGCACAACCTCAGGTGCCCAACCAGGGTGCTTCCCAGGAGCCACTTCCATAGTTCTTTCACCAGCAGACCCCATCTGACCAACAGCTTTTGCAGATGGGCCTCTGCCAGTGCACACCTGCACACGGCCCCTTCCCAACTCTTTGGCAGCATGCGATCACCCACAGCCTCCCCACATTGCTTTGCTGGCATGCGCATGTGGAACTTGCCAACCTGCCACATTGCACATGCAACAGTACCGACCCCACTGCCACTGCCCTAATTAAGTTTTTTTTTTTTTTTGCTGGCACCTGCCATCAGAGTGTTGTTGGACTGGGAATCCTCTGCCCCTCCAGTGAAACAGGTACCTAACCTTGAGGGGCCAGAGAACAAAGCTGTGGGTATGCTACCAAGCTCCCAGGATTAGAACACACAGCCCAGGAGTGCTGAGCTAAGCCTTGACCACCTAACTTATTCAGAAATGAAGCTAGTCAGCTGAACCTGACTTATATCACAGTGAAACCACCAAGGGCATAAAAGAATATAAAAGCAAAAAGCCCCACCAAAGGACATCTCAAAAAGACAGAGTGTCTTCTCACCTCCAAACAGCCACAATAACTCCCCAGCAATGGTTCTAAACCAGACTGAAATGGCTAAAATGACAGACACAGAATTTAGAAACTGATTAACAGTGAATTTCATTGAGATTTAGAAGAAAACTAAAACCCACATCAAGGAATTTAAGGAATGCAGTAAATGATATAAGAGCTGAAAGATGAAATAGCCATTTTAAGACAGACTCAAGCTGATCTAATAGGCTTGAAAAATTCACTATGAGAATTTTATAGGTCTGGGCATGGTGGCTTATGCAGGAGGATTGCTTGAGCCCAAGAGTTTGAGATCAGCCTGGGCAACAGAGTGGGATCCCATCCCTGTAATTTTTTTTTTTTAATTAGCCAGATGTGGTGGTGTATGCCTGTAGTCCGAGCCACTTGAGAGGCTGATGTCTGAGGATCACTTGACCCTGGAAAGTCAAGGCTGCAGTGAGCCATGATTGCACTGCTGCAGTGAGCCATGATTGCACCACTGCACTCCAGCCTGGGTGACAGAGCAAGATGCTATCTCAAAAACGAACAAACAAAATAATGTTCTAATACATTCAGAAGTATTAACAGCAGAATAGACCAAGCTGAGGAAGGAATTTCAGAGCTAGAAGACTGGTTCTTCGAATCAACTCAGTCAGATAAAAAGTAAATAAATAAAAAATAAAAAAGAATAAAACAAAACCTCTAAAAATATGAGAATATGTAGAGAGACCAAACCTACAACTCATTGGCATCTCTAAGAGAGAGGGAGAAAGAGCAAACAACTTGGAAAATATGTTTGAGGATATTGTCCGTGAAAATTTCTGCAACCTCACTAGAGAGGCTGACATTCAAATTCAGAAAATGTAGCAATCCCTTGTGAGATACTATACAAGATGACCATTTTTAAGATGCATAGTTGGCTGGGCGCGGTGGCTCACGCTTGTAATCCTAGCACTTTGGGAGGCTGAGGGGGGTGGATCACGAGGTCAGGAGATTGAGACCACGGTGAAACCCCATGTCTACTAGAAATACAAAAAAAAAAAAAAAAAAAAAATTAGCTGGGCGTGGTGACAGGCACATGTAGTCCCAGCTACTAGGGAGGCTGAGGCAGGAGAATGGTGTGAACCTGGGAGGTGGAGCTTGCAGTGAGCCGAGATCACGCCACTGCACTCCAGCCTGGGTGACAGAGCGAGACTCCATCTCAAAAAAAAAAAAAAAAAAAAAAAAGATGCATAGTCATCAGATTCTCCAAGGTCAATGTGAAAGAAAAAATATTAAAGGCAGCTAGAGAGAAGGGGCAGGTCATCTACAAAGGGAACCTTATCAGGCTAACAGCAGACCTTTCAGCAGAAACCCCACAAGCCAGAAGAGATTGGGGGCCTATATTCAGAATCCTTAAAGAAAAGAAATTCCAACCAAGAATTTTATATCCAATCAAACTAAGTTTTGTAAGTGAAAGAGAAATAAAATCCTTTTCAGACAGGCAAATGCTAAGGGAATTCATTACCACCAGGCCTGCTTTACAAGAGGCCTTTAAGGGAGTGCTAAACATAAAAAAAAAGACCATTACTGGCCACCACAGAAACACACTTAAGGACATAGAACATTGATACTATAAAGCAACTAAACAATCAAGTCTACATAACAACCAGGTAACAACACAGTGACGGGATCAAATCTTCACATATCAATATTAACCTTGAATGTAAGTAGGCTAAATGCCCCCCTTAAAAGGTACAGAGTGGCAAGTTGGATGAAGAAATAAGTCCCAACTGTATGCTTTCTTCGGGAGACCCATTTCACATGCAAGACCACCCATAGGCTCAAAGTAAAGGGATAGAGAAAAATCTATCAAGCAAACAGAAAATAAAAAAGAAGTATGATTTTCTTTCAGACAAAGAGTATGATTCTTCTTTCAGACAAAACAAACTTTAAACTGACAATGATCTAAAAGGACAAAGAAGGGCATTATATAATGATAAAGGATTCAATTCATCAATAAGACACAACTATCCTAAATATATATGCACCTAATCCAGGAGCACCCAAACTCACAAAACAAGTTCTTAGAGACCTGTGAAGAAACTTAGATAACCATACAAAAATAGTGGGCAACTTCAACAACCCACTGCCAGTATTAGATCATGGAGGCAGAAAACCAACAAATATATCAGGCATCTAAACTTGACACTTGCCCAAAGGGACCTAACCAACATCTATAGAACACCCTATCCAACAACAACAGGATATATATTCTCATCTGCACATGCCACATGCTCTAATATAGATTACATCCTTGGTCATAAAGCAATTCTCGAAAATTAAAAAAAAACTGAAACTGTATCAACTACACTCTAGAACCACAGTGCAATAAAAATAGAAATCAACACAAAGAATATCTCTCAAAACTATACAATTTTATGAAAATTAAGCAATATGTTTCTGAATGATATTTAAGCAAACAATGAAATTAAGGCTGAAATAAAAGCATTTTTGAAACTAATGAAAACAAATCTACAACTTAACAGAATCTCTGGAATACAGCTAAAACAGTATTAAGAGAAAAGTTTATAGTGCTAAACACCCACATCAAAAAGCTAGAAAGATATCAAATTAACAACCTAATGTCACACCTAGATGAACTAGAAAAACAAAAGCCAACTAACTCCAAAGCTAGCAAAAGAAAAATAACCAAAATCAGAGCTGAACAAAAGAAAATTGAGACATGAGAAAACATACAAAAGATCACTGAAACCAAAAGTTGGCTTTTTGAAAGATACATAAGATTGCTAGAACACTAACTAGACTAATAAATAAAAAAAGAGGTGATCCAAATAGGCACAATTAGAAATGACAAAGGAGAAATTACCACTGACCACACAAAAATGCAAAAAACCCTCAGAGACTATTATAAACACCCATGCAGAACTAGAAACCCTAGAAGAAATGGATAAATTCCTAGAAACATACAACACCCCAAGATTAAACCAGGAAGAAAATGAATCCCTGAACAGACCAACAATGAGTTTCAAAATGGAATCAGTAATTTGAAAACACTTCCCAACCAGAAAAAGCCCTGGAATAGATGGATTTGCAGCTGAATTCTACCAGACGTGTAAAAAGGAGCTGGTACAAATCCTACTGAAACTATTCCAATAAATGAAGGAGGAGGGACTTCTCCCTAACTCATTCTAGGAGGTCAGAATCATTCTGATACCAAAGTCTCGTAGAGACACAGCAGCAATAAAAAAACTTCAGGCCAATATCACTGATGAACATAGGTGTAAAAATCCTCAACAAAATATCAGCAAATAGAATTTAACAGCATATCAAAAAGCTAATCTGCCAAGATCAAGCAGGCCTTATTTTTGGGATGCAAGATTGGTTTAACATGCAAATCAATAAATGTGATTCATCACATCAACAGAACTAAAGACAAATACTACATGATCATCTCAATAGATGCAGAAAAAGCTTTTGATAAATTCAACACTCCTTCATATTAAAAGCCTCAATAAAATAGGCATCAAAGGAACATAACTTAAAATAAGAGCCATACCTGACAAATGCATATGCGACATCATTCTGAATGGGCTAAAGCTGGAAGTAGTCCCTTTGAGAACCAGAACAAGAAAAGGATGCTCACTCTCACCACTCCTATTCAACATTGTACTGGAAGTCCTTGTCAAAGCAATCAGGCAAGAGAAAGCAATAAAGGGCATCCAAATAGGAAGAGAGGAGGTCAAACTATGTCTTTTTGCAGACAATAGGATTCTATACCTAGAAAATTCCATAATCTCTGCCCAAAGCCTCCTAGATCTAATTAACAATTTCAGCAAAGTTTCAGGATGTAAAAATCAATGTACAAAAATCAGTAGCATTTCTATATACCAATGACATCCAAGCTGAGAGCCAAATCAAGAACACAGTCTCATTCACAATAGCCACAAAAAGAATAAAATACTTAGGAATACAGCTAACTAGGTAGGTGAAAGAATTCTACAATGAAAACTGCAAAGCATGGCTGAAAAAAATCACAGATAAGCCAAACAGATGGAAACCATTTCATGCTCATGGATAAGAAGAGACAATATTGTTAACATGTCCATACTGCCCAAAGGAATTTACAGATTCAATGCTATTCCTTTCAAACTACCAAGGACGTTTTTTTACAGAATCAGAAATAACAATTATAAACTTCATATAGAACCAAAAAAGAGCTCAAATAATCAAAACAATTCTAAGCAAAAAGAACAAAGCTGGAGGAATCTTACTACCTGACTTCAAACTATAATACAAGGCAAGCAAAACCAAAACAGCATGGCGCTGGTACAAGAACAGACACAGAGATCAATGGAACAGGTTAGAGAATATGGAAATAAAGCTGCACACCTACAATTATCTGATTTTTGACAGAGTTGACAATAACAAGCAATGGAGAAAGAACTTTCTATTCAATAAATGGTGCTGGCATATCTGGCTAGCCATATGCAGAAGATTGAAACTGGATGCCTTCCTTTCACCATACATAAAAATTTTCACCAATTCAAGATTGATCAAAGACTTAAATGTAAAATCTAAAACTATGAAAACTCTAGAAGTAAACCTAGGAAACACCACTCTGGAAATAAGCCCTGGCAAAAATTTTGTAATGAAGATTCCAAAAGCAATTGCAGCAAAAACAAAAATTGACAGGTGAGATCCAGTTAATCTAAAGAACTCTACACAGCAGAAGGAACTATCAACAGAGCAGACAATCTACAGAATGGGAGAAAAATTTTGCCAACTATGCATCTAACAATTGTCTAATATCGAGTGTTCTGTAAGAAACTTAAACAAATAAACAAGCAAATAGCAAACAACCCAATTTAAAAAATGGGCAAAAGACATGAACAGACACTTCTCAAAAGAAGTCATACATGGAGCCAATAAACGTGAAAAAATACTCAACATCACTAATCATTAGAGAAATACAAATCAAAACCATAATGAGATACCATCTCACAGCAGTCAGAACGGCTATTATTAAAAAACCAAAAAACAACAGAGGCTGGTGAGGTGGCAGACAAAAGGGAATGCTTATGCACTGCTGGTGGGAGTGAGTGTAAATTTAGTTAGGCCACTCTGGAAAGAAATTTGGAGGTTTTTCAAAGAATTTAAAACAGGAATACCATTCAACGCTGCAATCCCATTACTGGGTATGTAACCAAAGGAATATAAATCATTCTACTATAAAGACACATTCACTCATATGTTAATTGCAGCAACATTCACAAAAGCAAAGACAGGGAATCAACCTAGGTGCCCATCAGCAGTAGACTGGATAAAAAAAAATGTGTTATGTATACATTATAAAATACTACTCAGCCAGGAAAATAATGAAATCATGTCCTTGCAGCGACATAAATGGAGCTGGAGGCCATTATCCTGAGTGAACTAATGCAGGAAATAGAAAACCAAATGTCACATGTTCTTACTTACAAGTTGGGGCTAAACATTCAATACACACGGACACAAAGAAGGGAACAACAGACATCGGGGCCTACTTGTGGGTGTAGGTAGGCACAGGGCAATAATTTAAAACTACCCATGAGGTACTATGCTTATTACTTGTGTGATTAAATAATCTGTACACCAAACCCCGTGGCACACAATTTACTTTGAAACAAATCTGCATATGTACCCACTTAACCTAAAATACAATTTGGAAAAAAAAAATACCTCCAGGCATTGCACTTCTGCACTTCTATCTCCTCACATGTTTGGTAGCCTTCAATATTCACTTCTTTCCATGTTGTTACCTTGGACCTTGTCATTTACCTAAATTACATTATTTTGGGTTTCTCAAATGCAAACAGCCACTCCCAACTGCAATATCCTGTCCTTACTGCTCACTTGCTTAAATTCTTCCCATTACTATCGTTCCTATTGAGACATTCACTTCATTGATAACCCCTTCTTCCCCATCTAAACAGTAGTTTTCAGTTGAATAAGCCTCATAATCCTTTTCTGCTGGCCCAGATTCTATGGTTTATAATGAGTATTCCTTTGAAAAACCTCTGTTACCCTTGCTCCTGACTACCTCTCAGGAATTCTGTTTGAAAAGCTCAAACCTAGATGAGCCTATGCCGTGTATGGGAATGTAAGTATCTGCACATGCACAGCTGCATTTGATGGTCACTGGTGACAACAGATCATAGCTGAAAAAAATACACAACTGAATAGCTGGTATATTTAAAATTTTTGATCTCGCATTTTAAATGAGCTCTTATTATTGCTTTGCCTGATTTTGTTTCTCTTCTAAACTAGTTCTCCCATTCTCTGATAATACTGTTACATACCCTTTCTTTAAATAATCCACCCTTATTTCACGTATGATTTTATTTATGTAAAATGTATATCAGTGGTCCCTAACCTTCAGAGACCAGTTTCATGAGAGACAATTTTTCCACGGACCTGGGTTTAGGGGAATGGTTTGGGATGAAACTGTTCCACCTCAGATCATCAGGAATTAGTTAGATTTTCATAAGGAACACATAGCCTATTAGATTCCTCATATGTGCAATTCACAATAGGGTCCATGATCCTATGAGAATCTAGCGCAGTTGCTGATCTGACAGAAGGCGGAGCTCAGGCAGTAATGCTTGCTGGCTCTTCTGCTGCTCACCTCCTGCTTTGCGGCCTGGTTCCTAACAGGCCACAGACTGGTACCAGACCAAGGCCCAGGGATTGGGGACCACTGTTCTATATCATATAGAATGAGTTTCTCGTATGATTTTATCTAGATAAAATGTAAATATTAGAAAAATTTACAATAATTTTATGCAAAACTATATATATGTACATATATAAAAATAATATACATTTGCACTTATGTGCTATGTAATGATGTTTTGGTCAACGATAGACCACATCTCCAATAGTGATCCACACAATTACAATACCATATTTTTACCGTACCTCTTCTATGTTTAGATACACAATTACTTACCATTGTGTTATAGTTGCTGATAGTATTCAATACAGTCACATGCTGAACAGGTTTGTAGCCAAAGGGCAATAAACTATACCACATGGTCTAGGTGTGTAGTAGGTGACACCATCTAGATTTGTGTAAGCAGACTCTGCAATGTTTGCACAATGATCAAATTACCTGACATTACATTTCTCAGAATGTATCCTCATCATTAAGGGACACTGACTATATATAAACATAACTATATGAAAACTATATACAAAAAATTAGTGGTCCTAACTATTAAGTGAGGGTAAATGGGAAGTTTGACAAGATGGTATAAAGATTATATCACCTTATTCTATTAAAATGAAACCATTTTAATAAAAATAGCAATGGAATAATTTCATATGAGTAACATATTCAATACAAGGATGAGAGAACTACACCTGGCATGATTGGCATATTCTCTTTTGTGGAAGGTATTATCTTAATATGTGATCTGATGCATGTTCATTCATAAGTGGAATAGAAAACCTGAGGCTGGCAAGATTAGTGCCGTCCATCATTTTAGGCAAATCTCTATGTGAAGCTAAATCAGGGTCAGCAGACTGTTTGCTAGAAATGGAATCAAGCAAGGGGAATTAAGATAATTGGATGCTCAGTGGCATTACATTAAGTTTACCACTACTTTTCAAGGGGACTGGAATTCCTAAAGTCCACAGTACCTAAAGAACTACTGTGCCTGTCAAAATTTCCTTTGCTTCTCCTTTGTCTTTTATTTCCAGGGCAGACTAAAACCCCTTCTCTTTCATTATGTATACTTATTATTTCAAGCAAAGTACAGGCAGTTTGTTCTTGAAAGTCATCCAGTTTTCCTTGTATACTTTGCCTATATATGGCATTCTATGTTTTCACTTTACAGTTTGACCCTTAAAGGGAAAATTTGTTTCCTCTATTTCTACATTTCCACAGGGAACCACCATAGCAGTCCCTAAGTGATGAGGCCTAGCCCATATTTTTTCAAGCCTCCATGCTTTTGTTCATGATATTCTGTACTGGAAGATTTATCTTTGTCTTTGACCTCACTGACTTAGACTTTGAGTGAAAGCACACTTTAGGGATGTTCCTTGACCCTCCAGCAGTTAAATCCCCTTCCTGCATCCTGTGTATTCTTTTATTATGGAAAGAATAATATTTAACTGAAGTTTCCTGTGTGAATGCCCTTGAGATCAGAAACTATGTCTCATTCATTTTTGTATCCACTAGACATAATGAACTTTCATTGTATGTCTATGGAATGAATGATTATGTGTATTGTAGGAAGAAATACTATTAGAGAATCTGCACAGGCCTATGATTGTCCTAGCAGGAACTTGAGATTGAATTATAGTTTAAATCATCTGGAGCACTCACCACAATCAGAAGTAACAGTCCCCAAATCAGAATGGCTTCTTGATCATGGTTTCTCAGTAAGTTTACAGAGAAAGAAAAAATATGAAAAGGGTCTATTAACTTGCATGTACTATATAATTTTTGTCCAACTTTTCAATAGCATAATTGTCTAGGCCATAGGGTGGCTTCTAACTGATTCTTTCACATGGGCAATTCTTTATTTTCTGCATATGGAATAGCCAAGATAGTGTGTTCAACACTTTCTGCAATAACAGAAATATTCCACTTAAGGCATCTTTTATGCACAGACAACACAAATTTATTGCTTATAAGTGAAATTTTAGAACTCCTGAGGTAGTTTCCTTATTGACACCTACATGGAAACATGGGCTAATCCAAGGTGCTGTCCTTTTGATCTTACCACAAAAACACTTGAGGTTATAAATAAAGCACCAAGTGTATGACAAAGATAGTATATGATTCACAGTAGCTATATTAAATATTGCTTTCTCAGACGTTTAGTAGTAATATACACTTTTGGAAAATAATTATTAGTGAACAAAAAAATGAAAAGGAGGCAATATAATGAATACTCTATGATCTTTCTTAGAAGAGTATCCCAACAGAAACTTCCTTTATTATAAAGTTTTAAAAATTACATGCTAATTAATAACTAAAGCCCCTACTGTGAGTCAGTTACCATAATATATATTCAATGTATGTATTATCTGATTCATTATCTGTGTGTGTGTGTGTGTGTGTGTGTGTGACACCTGACTTTAGTCAGGACTGGAACTCTTATGTACAATTGGTGGGATTATAAAATGATGCGACCACTATGGAAAACATTATGGCAGTTCCTCAAAAAATTACACATTATTTTATGTAACTATACTATAACTAGAACTACCATATAATCTAGCAACCTCACTTCTGGGTATATAGCTGAAACAATTGAAAGCAGGGTCTTGAAGAAATATTTGCACACCCATGTTCATAGCAGTATTATTCACAATAGCCAAGTGATAAAAGCAACCCAAATAATCACTGATGAAGAATGAATAAACAAAATGTAGTATAAACATAACATGGAATATTATTCAGCCTTATAAAGAAGGAAAATCATGTTACATGCTACAGCATGGATAAAACTTGAGGCCATTACAGTAAGTTAAAAAGCCAGCCACAAAAACAAAAAAACAAAAAAAACCGAAAAACAGAACAAAACAAAACAAAACAAAAAAACAGGAATGTATGGGCTGGATGAGGTGGCTCATGCCTGTAATCCCAGCACTTTGGGAGGGCGAAGCGGGTGGATCACCTGAGGTCAGGAGTTCGAGACCAGCCTGACCAACCTAGAGAAACCCCATCTCTACTAAAAATACAAAATTAGCCTGGCACAATGGTGCATGCCTATAATCCCAGCTACTTGGGAGGCTGAGGCAGGAGAATCACTTGAAGCAGGGAGGTGGAGGTTGTGGTGAGCCGAGATTGTGCCATTGTACTCCAGCCTGGGCAACAAGAGCGAAACTCCGCCTCAAAAACAAACAAACAAACAAAAAACCAAATGTATGATCCCATTTATATGAAGTATCTAAAGTAGTCACATTTGTAGAGAAAAAAACTAGAATGGTGGTTGTCAGGGGCTAGGGAGAGGAGAGGAAAGGGTGTTATTGTTTAATGGCTAGAGAGTTTCAGTTTTCTAAGATGAAAAAGTTCTGGAGATCTGTTTTACAACAATGTAAATATATATTCACATTAACACTACTGAACTGTGCATTTTAAAATGGTTAAGAGGTTAAATTTTATGTTATGTACTTATCGCCACAATTTTTTAAAAAGAAGATGCATAGTCAGAAAAAGCAGCAGAATTGGTAGGGACCAAAAGTGGAAGCAGAAGTGGAGGCAGAGTATTTTTTAAAATTTTTACTTTTTACTTTTGTGGGTACATGGCAGGGGTATATATTTATGGGGTACATGGGATGTTTTGATATAGGCATGCAGTCTTGCCTATATCTGCCATACTTTTGTGTCTGACTGAAGTCATTTAGTAAAGACACAGACACACACACACACGTATGGCAAACCCTGTTTGGTTGGTTAATTGCCTAATAATAATTCTCTGTTTCCCCCCCTGTCGGCCAGGCTGGAGTGCAATGGCGTGATCTTGGCTCACTGCAACCTCTTCTCCTGGGTTCAAGCGATTCTCCTGCCTCAGCCTCCAGAGCAGCTGGGACAACAGGCGCCCGCCACCATGGGTGGCTAATTTTTGTATTTTTAGTAGAGATGGGGTTTCGCCATGTTGGCCAGGCTGGTCTGGAACTCCTGACCTCGTGATCCGCCCACCTCGGCCTCCCAATGTGCTGGGATTATAGGCGTAAGCCACTGTGCCCAGCCTCTATTTTCTCTTTTTAAGAAAAACTCCAATGTCCCTTTTTCAGATGTGGGGGAGCTGAAGTGCCATATGGGAGGCTGGTTCCTCCTTAGTCCTAGGAGTTACATCTTGCTTAATAAAAATCAATCAAGCACTCCTATTTTCCTTTCTAGTGTTAGAACTAAAAATGCAAATGAGACCCAAATATATAGAATGAAACAAATAAATTTGGGAAATTTCTGAGAAAGCTCTTGTTATTTTTAACAAGGGACTTGATGAGATATGCTCTGCATAGGGGTTCTTGTGTTCTGTACTCACTGCTTTTTTATTCCAAACTCTTTTAAGGAGTTTGTATAGTTAACGGCCTTTGAAGTTAGAGACAGTTTTGGAGCAAAGGACATGTTTGTTTACTGACCAGAAAAACAAAGATAATATCCCCCTCCAACACAAAAGTCAAGTGGATTGCTTAAAGTCCATTATAAAAGACTATAATACCCTAATATCAGAATTCCTCTCCTGTGAAAACAATCTGCCAAGCATGCAGGCATTACCAGACCCTTGTCACATTTCCTTGTGAGAATTGTAGCTTTGATAAATTGTTCAAAAAGTGATGATACTGTGGCCATTGTTTTTGTTATGAGTAGTAGACTGTTCATCTCTGGTTTACTCAGAGGTCTCACGTCTTCTGTCAACATCCATGAAGCTAGCAGGCTAATTTGATAACCTCCAAGTAGTGTCAAATCTCAGACCTTTTACACTTCTTGACACTGTCTTTCCCACTTTTGGCCATTAGATAATGCCCTGTGAAAATATGGAGGCAGAGCTGTGGCAGCCACCTTATGATCATGAGTGCACAAATCTGGGAACACCAGTTAATGTTGTGCATGGCAGAACAAAAAGGATGGGGAGAACGTAGGTCATTGAAAATGTTGTTAAATCCCTAATCACAACTTTTGTAATTAGTCTATTTCTAGATTAATTTTAGTTGTGATGATACACTTTCTCTTTTTTAAAATCATTTGAGGCAGGTGCAAATGCATTTCATCTAAGTCATCAAGGACTGCAAAATAATTTTGAAGGCTTGTTACCAAATACAACAATATCCAACATTTTTTTGGTAGTCACTATGTGTAAGCGCAGTAACAAATATTTTGGGTTATATTAAGATGTAATCCTTACTACAACAACTCTGGACAGCTGTCATTATTATTTTAAACATGAATAATCTGAGTTTAAGTAAGAAGCTTAAGATACTTCAACCAGTAAGTGACAAAACTAGGACTGAAATCCATGTCTACCTGGCAGCAAACCCTGTGTTCCTAACCCTGATGTAGTATCTTCTGTGTAATTTGGATACCCAGCATTTGTTGAGACTTCCACTTGTCCTGACACTGTGCTGAGCACTTAATGAATTCTTCTTGAATAAATGGTGGGATGAATTTAGACCAATTATATAAGTCTCTATGCAAATGAATGCCAAAAAACATTCTGTCTGAAAATGGACTCTTTAGTAAGTCCCTAAACAGCAATTTTAAATTTGAGGTCGACTTGAATTCTCAGACTAGAACCAAAAATTAGATGCTTACTAGCTATTGCTCAAAGTGAATTTTTGCCACTTGTTGTGGATTAATTTCTTCAATATCTCATTCGCATAATTGGAAAAGTGTTTTGTTGTACTGATATATAACTAATAATTGGATAAGCATATCTCCAGTCAACCCCTTATTCATAGAGTGGCATTGCTCGAAAACTGCTCCAACCACTTCTTAAACCTGAAACCACAGACAGAAACATCTCCTAAGACCGATAAATCCTAAGCTTTATGCTGTTAGAGACTGGGTTTGACTAATCCAATGGGTTATCATTTTCACCTAGGCTTCTGTGTACCCTTAATTAGGCACTCAACAACTCTCATGAATAGATAAATTCATGAATAAAATCCAAGGAATTAGAAAATAGACCTTCATTTTGATTTACTATATAATGCTCTCTGGGAACACTTCAACAGTGTTTTTGAGATTCTGGATAAAATAAAGAAAAAACTGCATAAAATGAAACATTTCTTAGTATCCAACTTGCTCATTGAACTCTAGTTGCTTATTTCTGGCTACCCAATGTGATCCCTAGATGATTTTCTATTATCATTTGTGAACATGACAGATTGATAACCTGTCTAGCTTCTTGAGGTGATCCAAAGGGGTAAAAATCATCAGTGAAGATTTTTTTAAGTGTCAAAGAGAAAGATTTGGAATTAAAAAGAAAACAGGAACTAAAATATTCTAAAGTTTTCCTTAATGTGTCTGTACTGCTGGGAGTAACCTCCCAATATAACCTACTTCTCAACTGTAATATAATTTTTAATATAAAAAGTTATTTGTTATCACTCACTACTATGGCCCAGAAGTGAAACATAATCCAAATACATTAGCCAGTGTAATATAGGTTTGACATGTATTTCTCTTGTGCCGCTGTTTTCCAGAGAACTTAGTCCTAATTATTTAACACTTTCAGAGTCAATAAATTACCGGAGGGGAGCAAAAGGCCTGTTGGTGGGTGAAATTTCTCTGTGAAATGAAAGTTGTCTCCTCAAGTAAGAAGTTGCAACAAAGTATCATTTAATAATAGCAAGTAATATTTTTAAATTACTGTTTAGAAATGTATTGCCTGATATTAAAATGACTTTATATAAATGCTGTGTCCTCAATTTAAAAGGACATTGGCAAACCCCCTAGGACGGAACAGGCCTTTTCTCTACCTAATTAAATTAAGCGCAGTGTACAGCGCCTTTCTGCAAAGATTAACAGAATGCATTCCTTGTTGGTTTAAGTGTTGCCTGTGGTGGTATTTTTTTTCTAATTTAATTAAAAGCTGTTCTTTTAGGAAGAACAAGCTTGCAGCATAATTTCTCTTACGTTTACATTTCTCAAGCCTGTTTGGGAGAAGGAGACTGATAAGAAGGAGATGGAAGAGAAAAGAAAAAGAGAGAAGTTTTAGGTGCGTGAGACGAAGTACACATATTTCCTGGTTGTCAGGAACATTTCATTTCAAAAATAAAAATGAGTAGAGATAAACCAGGTGTCTTGGAAGGGAACAGATTTCACTGCAGTGTGTTAGATCTCTATCATGTTCCCAGTCAGCACCCTTAATAAAGATACTGAACATTTGTCAAAGAGGTAATTACACCACAAATTCTCACATATTCAAATGCTTGTGGTGTGTTTGAGCCCTTCAAAGTGTGTGATGAGCTATGGAAACTGAGGTAGGCTTCTCAGTCTGTTACCACATACAAAGTCAGGTGTGAGTCAGCAGTGCTGTGTTGGAAACCTATGTGGTGCTCTCAGTGCAGGTATTAATAAAAAGCCTATCCAGTAACAAACATCCTAAAGATACATAAGGGCCCTGAGAGCAAACTTCGACACCCCTTCGATTCCCTAAGTTATTGGTTTCTTGATTAAGATTAAACAACATCCAACTTCTTGAACTATTTATATTTTTACTATGAATTCAAATATCTGTTTGCATAATTCAGTAAGTAGCACCTCAGTGTTAGTATTAGAAGCCTATGCCTTCTGAATTCAAGCAAAGCAGAGAAAATAGAAAATAGAGGGTAGAGGAATAAAGAAGTATTCAACAGAAATTATGAAAGTAAGGAAGGGATGGAAGAATTAGGAATATTCTATTTTAAGACACATGAAAGAGTACGACACATAAGGCAATATAGTGTTCTTTTTATGTGGATTTAGATTACTTAAATGTGTATATGGGTAATTCTAGACAAACTCTGAAGCACATTTAAAAATAAGTATAATTTATAAATTTAGGGAAGAGATCAGTGAAGTTCTATATAATTCTAAAAAAGTGGAAAATGGGAAAAGAAGAATCAACGGCAAGTGCAACAAACAGAAAATAGTTACAAACATAGTATATATTAATCCAATTATGTTCACAATCACTTTAAATATAATGGTTAGAGTATACCAATTTAAAGATAAAAACTATCTTGTTGGATTGAAAAAAAGAAAAACCCAACTATATGTTGCCTATAAGGAACCCACCAAATATATATACAGACCAGATAGGTTAAAAGTGTAAAACAATAAAGAAAGATATATTATGCTAACACTAATACAAGAAAGCTGAAGTAGCTAAATTGACTTCAAAATAGACTTCAAAATAAGGAAAATTATCAAAGTTAAATAAAGTCATTACTTAATTGTAAAGGACTTAATTCCCCAAGATGACATGATAATTCGAAACATGCAAGTACTTAATAATAGAGCATTGATATGCTTTGGCTGTCCCACCCAAATACCATCTTGAATTCCCACATGTTGTGGGAGGGACCTGGTGGGAAGTAACTGAATCATGGGGGTGAGTCTTTCTTGTGCTGTTAATTATATAAGGGGAGAGTTCCCCGCACAGCTCTCTTCTCTTGTCTGCCACCATGTGAGATGTGCCATTCACCTTCCACTATGATTGTAGGCTTCCCCATCTACATGGAACTGTAAGTCCAATGAAACCTCTTTCTTTTGTTAATTACCCAGTCTTGGATATGTCTTTATCAGCAGCATGAAAATGGACTAATACAAGCATTAACACAGGTGAGGTAAAAATTGATAAAATTGATTGGGGAACCATAAAAAATTCACTATTATAGTGGGAGATTTTAATATCCCTCTTTCAATAATTGACAGATCAAGGAAGCAAAAATTCAGTAGAGAACTAGTTGACCTAAAGAGAACCATCAATGAACTTAATGTAGTTAATGTTTATTACACTATTCCAACAAACATCAGAGTACATGGTTTTTTCAAGCCTATATGGAACATTCACCAAGACAGACAACATTTTGGGGGATAACATAAACTTTAACAAATTTAAAAGAAAATAAATTAAACAAGCTATATACTCAGACCATAACTGAAATAAACTAGAACTTAACAGTAGACACATAGCTGGAAAATACCCAGATGTTTGGAAATTAAACCATGCACTTGTAAATAATACACGAGTCAAAGAAAAAAATCAAGAGAATTTTAAAAATACTTTTTACTAAAGAAAATCAAAATATAGCTTATAAAAATGTATGGGATGAAATAAAAGCAGTGCTTAGAGGAAAACATAAGCATATGTCTGTATATATGTGTACACATACATATGTGTGTATATATGCATGTATGTATAAATACACACACACACACACACACATAGCAAGACCAAATTTCAACAAAAGCGAACTAGACAAAAAAGAGCAATTTAATTCTAAAGCAAGAGGAAGAATAGAAATGATAAAAGTTAAAGCAGAAATCCATAAAATTGAAAACAGAAATCAATAGAGAAAAGCAGTAAAACCAAAAACTGGCTCTTTAAAAATATCAATAAGTATAAACTTCTGTATTAGGATTTTCCAGAGAAATAGAACCTATATAATATGTATATATGTAGGTATTTATTTTGAAGAATTGGCTTCCACAATTTTGGATGCTTTATGGCAAGTCCAAAACTGATTTAGGGGAACCAGAAGGCTGGATTGAGACTTAGGAAAGGGTTACAGTTTAAGTCTCCTGCTGTAGAACCCCAGAGAGCCTATGTTGTAGATGACATCTGAAGGCTATCTCCTGAAACTTCCCTTTGTTTCAGAGGAGGTTGGGCTTTTGTTCTATTCAGGCCATCAACTGATTTGCTGAGGCCCACCCACATTGTGATGGACAATTTACTTTACTCAAATCCATCAATTATAATGTAAATCTCATCAAAACTAGCCTCACAGAAACATAGCATAATGCCTGACCAAATATCTGGGCACCATGAGTCAATCAAGTTGACACATAAAATAAACCATTATCTCAAACAGGATTAATGGAGGAAAAAGAGAGAAAGAAAGAAGAGAAAATGGAAGAGAGAGAATACATATTACAAATATAATAAATGAGTCATTATTACTAAACCCATGAGCATCAAAATGATGATAAAGAAATATTTTAAACAGCCCTATGCCTACTATTTGATAACTCAGATGAAATAAACCAACTTCTTGAAATACGTAAACTACCACAATTCATACAAGGAGAAAAAGATCATAAGAATAGGACCGTATCTGTTAAAGAAATTATTTGGGTACTATGTTCACTACCTGGACGACAAAATCATTTGTACCTCAGACCTCAGTGTCATGCAATAATATACCCATGTAACAAACCTGCAAATGTACCCCATGAATGTAAAATAAAAGTTGAAGTTATTTTTAAAAAGGAAACTAATCAATAATTAGTAGCCTTCTAAAAAAGAATGCACCAGTCCTGGATGGTTTCGCTAGTGATTTCAACCAAATATTAAAGAAATAAATGATACTAATTCTCCATAATATCTTTCAGAAAATAGAAACGAGGAACACTTTCAAATTTATTCTAGGAATCCAGTAATAACCTAATACTGATACCAAATAAGTAGATTACAAGAAAGAAAAACTGCAGACCAACATCTCTTATGAATATAGATATGAAAATCCTAAACAAAATATTAGCAAATTGAATCCAAAAAATATATATATATATATACCAAAAATTTTACAGCAGAGCCATGTGGGATTTATTCCAGATATACAAGGTTAATTAAATATTCAAAAATCAGTCAAGGTAAAACTCACTAATAAGAAAAGGTACAACCTAATTTAAAAATGGGAAAAAGATCTGAACAGGCACCTTAAAAATAAAATAACCCATGTGAAAGGATGCACAATATCCTATATCATGAGGGAATTGTAAGTTAAAACAACAATGAGATACCATATGTACCATTAGAATGGCCAAAATCTAAAACACTGAAAATACCAAATTTTGGCAAGGATATGGAGCAACAGGAGCTCTCCTTCATTGTTGGCAGGCATGCAAAATTATACAGTCACTTTGGAAGACAGCTGCCAGTTTTCTTACAAAAATAAACATACTTTTACTATATAATTCAACAATCATGCTCTTGGTGTTTATCCAAATGAGTTAAAAATATACGTCCACACAGCTACTTTGAAAAAATTATGTCTACCCAATAACCAGCACACAAATATTTATAGCAATTTTATTCATAATCATCAAAACTGGAAGCAACAAAGATATCTTTCAATATGTGATTGGTAAATAAACTGTGGTACAGCCATACAAAGGAATATTGTTCAGCAATTGCTATGGTCTGAAAATTTATATATCTTCAAAATTTAAATATTGAAACCCTGACCCCCAAGGTAATGGTATTAAAAGATGGGGCTTTGGAGAGGATTAGATCATGAAAGGCAGAGCCCTAAGGAGTGAGATTAGTGCCCTTAATAAAGAGGCCTGACAGCTCTCCCTCATCTCTTCTGCCATGTGAGGACCCAGCAAAAATCAGGCTTCTATGCACCAGGAAATGGGCCCTTACCAGATGCTGACTCTGCCAGCCCCTTTATCTTGAACTTTCCAGTCCAAGGATTGTGAGAAATACATTTCTGTTATTGATCATGTCAAGTTAAAAAGGTCCTGCACAGCAAAGGTAATGATCAACAAAATGAAGGGACAGCCCACAGAATGGAAGAAAATATTTGCAAACATCTGACAAGGGATTAATAGCCAGGATATATAAGGAGCTTAAACAACTCTATAGGAAAAAATCTAATAATCAAATAGATCAAAAAATGGACAAAAGATTTGAATAGACATTTCTCAAAAGAAGACCTACAAATGATAAACAGGCATATGGAAAGTTGCTCAACATCATTGATCATCAGAGAAATGCAAATCAAAACTACTATGAAATATCATTTCACCCCAGTTAATATGGCTTTTATCCAAAAGACAGGCAATAACAAATGCTGGTGAGAATGTGGAGAAAAGGGAATTCTTGTACACTGCTGGTGGGAATGTAAATTAGTATGACTACTATGGGGAACAGTTTGGAGGTTCCTCAAAAAACTAAAAATAGAGCTACCATATGATCTAGCAATCCCACTCCTGTATATATACCCAAAGAAAGGAAGAGATATCTGCATTCCCATATTTATTGTGGCACTATTCACAATAGCCCATATTTGGAAGCAACCTAAGTGTCCATCAACAGATGAATGGATAAAGAAAGTGTGGCACATACACACTATGGAGTATTATTCAGCCATAAAAAATGAGATACAGTCATTTGCAATAACATGGATGGAACAGGAGATCTTTATGTTAAGTGAAATAAGCTAGGCACAGAAAAACAAATATTGCATTTTCTCACTTATTTGTGGGATATAAAATCAAAACAATTGAACTGATGGACATAGAAAGTAAAAGGATGGTTACCAGAGACTGGGAAGGGTAGTGGGGTGGTGTAGGGGGAACTGAAGATGGCCAATGGCTACAAAAAGATAGAAAGAATGAATAATATCTAGTACTTAATAGCACAAGAGGGTGATTGTAGTCAATAATAACTTAATCGTATATTTTACAATAACTAAAAGAGTATAACTGGGCTGTTGGTAACCCAAAAGATAAATGCTTGAAGGGATAGATATGCCATTTCCCATGATGTGATTATTATGTATTCAATACCTGTATGAAAATATCTCATGTATCCTATAATATATATACCTACTATGTACTCACAAAAATTAAAAATTAAAATTTCTGTTGTTTATAACCTGCTTATATATGGCATTTTATTATAGCAATTATAACAAACAAAAAAAAACTTTGAAAAGAAATAAGGAATCAAGCCACATGAATATGGATAATCCTTACATGTATGTTGCTAAGTGAAATAAAACAGCTCAAAAAGTTAACAAAGTCTATGATTCCAATTATATGACATTCTGAAAAGGCAAAACTATGAGATGAGAAAAATGTTAGTGGTTGACAAGTATGTGGGAAGTTGGTTGAGGGTTGAACGGGCGAAGAAATGGGAATTTTTTTGGAGCAGCGAATTGTCTTTGTATGATATTGTAATGATGGATACATGACACTATATATTTTTCAAAACTGATAAAACTTTACAGCACAAAGAGTGAACCCTAATGTATGAAAATATAAAAAATACATTTAGGAAGTTGGGTATCCCAGGATAGAATATAGCTTGAAACAACACGATCTGTGTTTCAATGTATAAAATGTCCTTAATGAAGAGAGTATAGGAAAGCTTCTGATCTCAGTAACTGAAAATGAGTGGATCTGTAAGAGCAAAGGTGAAAGAAGCTTTATAGAAGCACTCTATGCTAGTTGTTTCCCTTAGTGGTATGGATTAACAATGCTGATACCACTATTCATGTATGCTGGAATTGTGCCAATAAGTAAATGCATGTCTGATGGTGGCAGCCGGATTTTTCACTATTGATTACAGATAGAGAAGGAGGCCAGAATGATCTATGTAGTAATAGATTAGAGTTGGAGATATCTTATGAATTAATATTCAGCTTATCACAGATACAGATAGTCATATATAGAAATATTTATAGCTATATGTAGCAGATAATTACTTCCTCGCTCTGTCAGCTGAGAGGGCCTAGGAGCAATGACTTCTAATAGCATCGAGATCTTGTTTTCTGCTACCACTCCCTAATGAAAGGAACCAAGGTTCCTTGGAAAAATGGTTGATACTAGAACTGTGGCAGAAAATATATAACATGAACCTGGAACATACAGCAATGCCAGAAAGTAAGAAGGTGCTAAACAACAACAACAACAACAACAACAAAAACAAAAACAGAAAAAAAGAAAAACAAATAATCGTGGGGCATGTCAAAGGGCCATAATTGAGAAAGCTCTCGATAGCCAAATTTGGAGAAATTTGAGCAACAAAATAAATGAAATTATATTGGATTATATCACAAAGTAAAAAAAAAATTGAGCCCATGCTGATAAAAATTATTGAATAATTACATAAGTGGGGATAATGGAAAAATCTCCCATGCAGAATAATTCCAAATAGAAATAATCTCAATTTATGTAGATATTCCTCCTTCAAGGATACAAAGCATAATTCCTCAATTTTCAGGTTTGCGTTGTGTACAGTGGCTTCTTTCCAAAGAGTACAGTGTGGGAAAGAGGGAAAGAGTAACTTTACAGTGCAGAAACCTGACAAACACTAACTCATGTGGGTGACCAAGTTTAATGCTAACAGTAATGTTGATAGAATGCTGATATAGTTCGGCTGTGTCCTACCAAAATCTCAGCTTGAATTGTATCTCCCAGAATTCCCCTGTGTTGTGGGAGGGACCCCGGGGAGGTAATTGAATCATGGGGGCTGGTCTTTCCCATGCTATTCTGGTGATAATGAATAAGTATTACGAGATCTGATGGGTTTATCAGGGGTTTCTGCTTTTGCTTCTTCCTCATTTTCTCTTGTTGCTGCCATGTAAGAAGAGCCTTTCACCTCCCATCATGATTCTGAGGCCTCCCCAGCCATGTGGAACTGTAAGTCCAATTAAACCTTTTTTGTGGCCAGTTTCGGGTGTATTTATCAACAGCGTGAAAACGAACTAATACAGTTGCCCTCTTGAAATAATATGAGGATGTGAGGAAAGTGGTACTTTACCTTTGAGATGTTCCTCACAAAATGAATAATCTCAGTTGAATCATAATAAATACATCAGACAAATCCCAATTTAGAGGAACATTCTACACAATACTTAACCTGTACCCCTCAAAACGCCATTCAAAACCAAGGAGAATTTGAGAAACGACGAAAAAGAGCCTAATATATGACTAGTGAATATACTGTGATATCCCGGCTGGAATGCTGAAACAGAAAACAATTTTGAGTAAAAATGAATGAAACTTGAATAAAATAATGGACTTTAGTTAATGTGTTCTATTATTTATTCATTAATTATAACAAATGTGCTATAGTAATGTTAGAAGGTAATAAAAGCAGAAACTGGTGTGGGTTGTATAACAACTCTATTTCATAGTTTTTCTGTAAACATAAAACGATTACAAAATAAAAATTTAAAAAACAATGTTAAAAAAGTGCATAAGCAATGTTTGGCAGACATAATCTGAGTACTGGTCACAACTAATACATTTTCTATCATTTGGTAGTAGTCAAAAAGCTGCTTGTTGGGAAGATGGAAGTGGTGAGGAAAAAAGTGAAGAAGGAAAGGCTTAGCAAACCAGTGTCTCTAACTCCACTCTTCTGACCTAGCTTCTGGTTCAGTGGCATAAATGAGTAACAGATGTGTGAACTGGTTGTGTTTCAGCATTCAGGAGAATGTGGTTTTCAGCATAGATTTCAGAAAGCAGTTCCTCCAGTCTTTAAAAAGTTTTTTATTTTTATTTTTTTAAGCTGACAAATAAAAATTGTATTTATTCATTTTAAATAATTTTTTCTACTTTTATTTTAGATTCAGGGGGTACATGTGTAGTTTTGTGACATGGGTATACTGTGTAATGCTGAGGTTTGGGGTACCCAAAACATAGGTACTGAGCATAGTTCCCAATAGGTTGTTTTTCAACCTTTGCCTTCCCTCCTTCCTTTGCCCTCTAGTAGTCTCCAGTGCCTATTATTCCCATCTTTATGTCCATGTTTACCCAATGTTTAGTTCCCACTTATAAGTGAGAACATGTGGTATTTGGTTTTCTGTTCTTGTGTTAATTCAGTTAGGGTAATGGCCTCCAGCTGCATCCATGTTGATGCTTCAAAGGAAATTATTTCAATCTTTTTCATGACTGCATAGTATTCCATGGTGTATATGTGCCACATTTCCTTCATCCAGCCCAACATTGATAAGCATTTAGGTTGAGTCCATGTCTTTGTTTTTGTGAACAAATGATATGATGAATATATGAGTTCATGTATCTTCTTGGTAGGATGATTTATTTCCTTTGGGTATATACCCAATAATGAGATTCCTGGATAGAATGATAGTTCTGATTTAAGTTCTTTGAGAAATCTCCAAAGTGCTTTCCACAGTGGCTGATCTAATTTGCATTCCCACCAAGAGTGTGTAAGTGTTCCCTTTTCTCTGCAGCCTCTCCTACATCTGTTATTTGTTGACTTTTTATTAATAGCCATTCTGACTGGTGTGAGGTGCTATCTCACTGTGGTTTTGATTTGCATTTCTCTAATGCTTAGTGATGTTGGGCACTTTTCCTTATGTTATTGGCTGCTTGTGTGTCCTTTTTTGAGGAACATCAGTCCAAAATGCTCCTAGAACTGATAAATGACCTCAGTAAAGTTTCACAATACAAAATCAATGTACAAAAATTATAGAAAACATAGAAAATGTAGCATTTTTATATACCAATAATGTTCAAGCTGAGGGTCAAATCAAGAGTGCAATCTCATTTACAATAACTGCTCATAAAAACAAACCAAAACAAAACAAAAAACTAGGGATACAGCTAACCAAGGAGTTGAAAGATCTCTACAAGAACTAAAAAACACTGCTGAAAGAAATCATAGATGACACAAACAAATGAAAAACCATTTCATGCTCATGAGTTGAAAGAATCAATATCAAAATGGCTATACTGCCCAAAGCAATCTACAGATACACTGCTATTCCCACCAAACTACCAATGACATTCTTCACAGAACTAGAAAAAACTATTTTAAAATTCATATGGAACCAAAAAAGAGCCCAAATAGCCAAAGCAATCCTAAGCAAAAAGAACGAAGCGGGAGGCATCATGTTACCTGACTTTGAACTATGTTACAGGGCTACAGTTAGCAAAACAGTATCGTGCTGGTACAAAAACACATAGACCAAGGGAACAGAATAGAGAACCCAGAAATCAAGCCACACATCTAAAACCACCTGATCTTCAGTCAACAAAAATAAGCAACAGAGAAAGGATTCCTTATTCAATAAATGGTGCAGGAATAACTGGCTGGCTACATGCAGAATAAAACTGGTCTTCTTTCTTTCACTGTACACAAAAATTAACTCAAGATGGATTAAGGATTTAAATGTAAGTCCTCACAATATTAAAATTCTAGAAGAAAACCTAGGAAATACCATTCTGGACGTTGGCCATGGGATATAATTAAAGACTAAGTCTTCAGAAGTGATCACAACAAAAACAAAAATTGACAAGTGGGAACTAATTAAACTGAAGAGCTTCTATACAGCAAAAGAAACTATCAACAGAGTGAACACATAAAGTACAGAATGGGAGAAAATATTAACAAACTATGCCTCCAACAAAGGTCTAATATTCTAATATCTAGAATATATAAATTAATCAATTCAACCAGAAAACACACACACCACAAATAACCACAAATAAAGATGTACCTTTTGTTTAATGTAGTTATAATATGAGTCACCCGTCTGTTGTATATATTTTGAACTTCACATGTCCCATAAATTAGTCCATTAAGAGAGGTAGAACTACGAATATGGTATCTGAATTTTGAAAAAAGTGTTTTCTCTTTCTGAAATAACAAAGTAGCTCCACAAAACAAATGTTTATGTTTTCTCTTAAATATGTTATGATAAATTTCTGCTGAACATTACAGTTACAAGGTGACGGCATTTTATTCTGTTTTGGTTCCATAGTTGCCTGCCATAATTTACAGAAGGAAGAGATTAGTTAAGAGTAAATTTAGCAACAACAAAGGCCTCCTTGTGGAATGTCAGTTCACTGCTTGCTTCTTGTTTCTCAACACAATACTCCTCAAATAATAAGAATATGGGTGTTGAAAAGCTGGACACAGTTGTCAGATAAAAATCACTCCATATGTTATTGGATACGGTCTTGTACATAGAATTTGAGTAGCTCTTTGTTGAAATGGCTGTTGGGAGCTTATTGCTTCCTAGGATTCATATGCTCTTATTTTTCTGTCCTAAGGACAAAATATAGACAGCCATAAAATATGTTGTTCTCCCCGCAGTTTATAGAATCTTAAAATATGCTCTGATATTTTCTTTACCAAAAGAAATTTTATGTAAGTTGTGAAGTACCTTTCTTAATTGAACTTAATTGAAATACCTTTCTTACCATCATTGTAGTCATTTCAGAAAGAGTTTTAAATTTAACCAGTAGGATCAATAGCTTCCTGAGAATCTTGCTGCTTCTAGAGAATTTAACTCTTATAAAGTTACATTCTCAAGAAGATTACAAAAATGTATTGGGTATTCTCTTTGTGAAAAATTTTAGATATGTTATTTTTACTTATCACAAAAGGTTTATGACATACTCTTAGTTACAATTTGCAAATGAGAAAACTGAAGACAAAAGTGATTAGTATCTTCTCAAGATCATACAGATATGAGGATACGGTCACATGCTTGAACTTGACTCCAAAGCTAGAAACAAATTTTAAATATATATGTACGTATATATAAAATTTATATAAAAATATGTGTTGTATGTGTACATAAAATTTATATAAAATTTAGACGTTATCTTTCAAGGAAACTATAAGACTATATTTAGAATTTGCCTGTATTTGTGCCTACTGTGTTTTCACTGTTGCCACAGGCATTTGCTTTGTCTGAATAGAAAACTAGATAGGTGTCCAGAGTGCAGATACTTAAAAAATCATATTTTCAACATCTGATGGTGTGTATGTGTGTGTGTGTGGTGTTTTGTCTCAACTTTTTTCTGTCTTGTCAAAGGTCCATTTTGTTTCGTTTTGTCCTTTTAGATGACTGAGAGTAACTTAGGATTACAGAGAATAATTTGCAAACCTTCTTTCACAGGAGCTCTGGGGGATTTCTGCTGCTTCTCATCTCTTCCACCTTCTCAACACGTAGAATGGTAATAGCAAAATTATATGCCAAATTCTGTTAAAGAAACCCTCTATCTAGTACATTTATTTTGAGGTGAGAGACTGAAAACTTTTCATTTTGCAAAGACGAATAAATAAGTGAAGATCTAGGTTACTGGAAAGAACTGCAAATATGTTGTATCTGTACCTGTACCATGTGCTAAGACTACAGATATAAATAAGATATGGTTTTCTGTATTTAAGGAGTTTTGCGTTTGTGCTGTGACATGTTACAAATATTTTAAAGTTTTGAAACTCAATTCAATTCTGCATTTTAGAAATCATTGTTTCCTCACTGAAATATCTCTACTCTTACTGTTTTTCCTGGAATCATGTACGATAGTTGCTTAATGGGAGCTTATTGTATGACAGGGTTTAAGGAAAGGAATAAGGATACTTCTTTGCTACTTCTGTCACCGACCAGTAGGAGAACCTGAGTAGGTAATTTTAGCCTAAGTCTCAGTTTTCTCATGTTAAATTTAGGGTTTGTTCTCAATGACATTTGAAAGTGCTTCTGTGCATGAACTAGAAGGTCTGCATTAAAGTATATAATGCACTTAACAAAACATCTGATACAGACATTATAAAGAAAATATCGGTTTACATTTCAATTTAGTTAAACTTCACAGTTAAGTGGCCTTAAGAAGTCATCTGTTTCTTTTTGTGTTATACAAGGTGCAAATATATTAGATCCAATAGAAGAATGAGGTTGGTTTGATTCTCAGCATCACGGCTGCCAAGATTGATGTCCTTGTATATATTACTTCACTAAGCCTCACAACACACATCTGAAAAAAAATTTTAAAAGGATGTTTATTCAAAGGAATACCATTTTTCTTCTAATTTAGTTGGAATGGATATATCATTTTTAAATGGTTCCCATGCAAACAAGCTTTGTTGCATAGACTCTTTAGCCACAATAATCAACATATTTTGATGTGATGGAACAAACCAATGTTGTATTGAAGGCAACCGTTGGTCCTCCAACAATTCATACACTGTTCAATATGTGTTAGTCTCTACACTCTTCTCTTTTTAAAAGTGTATTAGCTTCTTTAAGACTTTGACAACATTGCACTATAAAATTACAGTAAATATCTATAAAGATATATATCTATATAAATGAAATAATATAGAAACCTACTCTCTTCTTTTCAAAACGTTAATCTGAAGAAGTAAAGAAGACTATTCAGTCTTTATTCTACAGTTTCCTCAATGACACATATATACTGTTTATATTTTCCAAGGTGTATCAAGATGTATCTGCTCTTAAAATGCCACCACTAATTAAATTCTAGGACATTCTTCAATACTTCATACATAGGCAGTCCCCCCTTATCTGCAGGGAATATGTTCCATGACTCCTGCCATTGGATGCCTGAAACCATGAACAGTACCAAACACTATATATCCTAGGTTTTTCCTGTATGTGCATACCTACGATAAAGTTTAATTTATGACAGTAAGAGAATCACAACAATAACTTATAGTAAAATACAAAAATTATAACAATATACTGTAATAAAAATTACATGAATGTGGTCTTTTTCTGTCTCAAAATATCTATTGTACTCACCTGTTTTCAGACTGAAATTGACCGCCAATAACTAAAATCATAAAAAGCAGAACCATGGATGAGGGGGAACTACTGTAACTGAACCCTATGTTGTTTCTCTTCTCTCTTCTACCTAGACAGCATTTCTGTAGCTGATCTTAGGGGCACTAGAGATTTGAAACTATAAGAAATAGTTTTAAAGAGACTGACATTCACTGTTCACATTTCAGAGATCACAAAAAGCTCTTGTTTCTCAGTAGAGGTTGCAGTATCCTATGCTCAGGGACACTTGAGTAACCTGTTGAGGCTTGGCATTAAAACAAATTCATTGATGTTCTTCTGTGGAACTACAGGCTTGCCTTTTGTTTATTATTGTTATATTTTATTTGTATAGATATCCTGCCATTCTCTGTGCTATAAATAGTGATGTTTTTATTGTTAGTGCCCTACACTTAATAAAGCTGCGATTTTCCTGGCAATTAATTGTGCTGACAATCAATGCAAGGCTGCAGGCAGTGTGTTTATGTGCTGAGCTTTTGATGAGTAAAACCCCAAGAAGTCAGGCTGACAGAATTAAATACACTGCTCAGACATAAAGTCACATTCTGTTCTTGGTTTGACCAAATGACAGTTGATTATAGACTGAGCCTAGGCCTGATTTTGCTTGTAAGGTAGAGAATATTTGGTCACCTTTAAGCAAGAAGGTTAGGCATTTATTTAGGATAAAATAACATGAGAAAATTACTTGTATCTGTTTTTTCTCAACATGTAGTCTATTTTTGGAAAACTTATTTAATTTGAAGTGCCCCAGTAGCCTTTGGAAAGCTTTTATCTTTCCACCAGTTGTTAGGAAATAGCTTTTTGGTGGATCCTTCCAACTAAACTTACTCACGTGACTTCCCTGGATTAAATATGGCTGATGACTTTGTATTCTTCCCCCTATTTCCTTTTCTTCTTCCATATACTAAACAACACCATTCTGTAACATGACTTTTAACTCTACATCTTGACTCACTGGATGTTTAATCTTTGTACAGTAATCATGTCAATGACAGATAAAAGGCAATCAGTGATTGAAGTGGGAACAGATCCATTCAGTAAATAACACTATCTTTCTTGTTGTTCCAGAATCAAATCTATTTTAAGAATGTAAATGTAAACTATTATTTTAACAACCCTCAAGTTATCCACAAGCTCTTATTGGTGCTTTCTTCAAAGGCTCATTTAGATAATAGTAGAACTCAGTTTTTCCTTATTAACACTTATAATAAATGAATGTATAAAATTTAATTTATACTTAATTCCCACAATTATGTTTATCAGACATGGGTTTGAATGAAATGGACCATTGTGTGCATACAAATCTATGCTTTAATAATAGAAATAATATTGAGGCTCTTATTTTTGTTTTTGTTATAGCTCTTAAATATATATATGTATATTTATATAAAATCTTAGATGTACAGAAAGTTATTTCTATGCTCTAGTAATTTGTTGAGAAAAAACCATGTTCAGCATAGGCACTAAACAAATATTTGGTGAATGATTGACTTAACAAACAAACAAACAAGTAAATAATGATCCTATAATAATGAAACCTATTTGTGTGTACTGTTTTATAAGATATATTTGTAGAGTTTGAAGTGACAAAAGTAATTCATATGGGATTTCCAGTTTCCAGTTAGGGATGTTGAGATTTGGAAAGAACTTCACTGTCAAATTTACAACAAAAACATTACCAGACAAACATCAAGTTCGTGACTTACTTTGAACCTATTAAGGTGGTGAAGTTACAGGAAAGCCAAATGGCCCCAAGTATGAAAAGAAAAGAGCACCTGCAGAGAAAGGGGAGGTACAAATTCTAGCTTAAGTGGGGAGGAAGTAGCCAGCCCTGATAATGAGGGTTTAATTAGGATAATTGGCAAATTGATGGAGGGCAGCCAAAGGTGCACTACAAAGATAACTGCAAGTATAAGAATTGTCCCATCCTCTTGCAGGCTTTTCTTAAACAAACCCCATCAGATAATCATACACAGAATTAGACGTGTCCTGAGAAAGTTCACAGTACAAAACTAGAGAAGGAGAAGAGCTGTGAAAAAGGCACAGAACTTTACTGGGACTCTCACTTTTATCTCCCCAGGGACGAAACAAAACAAAACAAAAAACCCTTAATTTGTGAGAAGAGAGGCAAACAAATACTGTTGTCCTAAGGACACTAGAGAAAATCTATTGTAGCTAGATGAAGGAAACAGGAGAAAAACCCTCTATCCACGGGAAAGGAATAGACTGTCTACAAGGCCAAGGGAAGAAAGGGGCACTGAAAAAAGTAACCTTTAAGACCCACGAGACATAATGTCTGCCTAAAGTTTTAACAGAACACAGAATGTCCACATCCCACTCCCCACTGCCAAGCTAACAAACATCAAGTAGCAAGTAACTTGCACCAAATAAACCTTCCTTAATGTACAGTGCAAAGAGCAGATAAAATCTCAGTGTGGAACAGTTATTTAAACAAAACAAAACAAACAAATAAACAAAAATCTCTTTGGCAAAGAAGCCACCACCCTAAACACAGGTATTGCTAAGGGAATTTGAAGTCTAGAATGTGCTGAGTTTAAACCTAGCTAGAACAAACTCCAAAGCCAGCCTATTTCCTAACAAGACTGACTCAAACTCATACGTTAAAGGGTTAGCTGAGATAGAGTTAAGACCATTTTCCTAAAAAAAGTTCTTGCCACAGTCTTTACTGTCCTACACAGATGTCTAGTTATCAATAAAAATAAGGTGGAGCACACAATATGGTAATAAGAAAACAACACAAGCCAAAAGACAAAGTAATCACTGGAACTGGACTGAGATATTAAAGATGGTGGAACTGACAAGAAATAGAAAAAACTATGATTTACTATGATTAATATGGCAAAATCCCTAATGAAGAGAATGAACAATAATCAAAATCTGCTGAGAGAGCACAAGGGAGAGAGAGAGAGATAAAGTATAAGGAAGGAAATCAAAATGGTAGAAATGAGAAACAGAAATGGTGATGAAGATTTCTCAGTAGACTCAACACAGCTGAGGAAAGAATCAGTGAACATGAAGACAAGGCTATTAAAATTACACAAAATGAAACATAAAGAAAAAAAGTTGGAAGCTAAAAAAATTTGGAAGCTAAAACAATAACAAAAATAGAGTATCCAAGTTCTGCAACAATATTAAATGATCCAAAACAGTTGTAAATAGGCCAGGCACAGTGGCTCATGCCTGTAATCCCAGTATTTTGAGAGGCCGAAGTAGTTGGATCACTTGAGTCCAGGAGTTCAAGACCAGCCTGGGCAACATGGCAAAACCCCATCTCTACAAAAACACAAAAATCAGCTGGGCATAGTGGCTCACATCTGTAGTCCCAGGTACTCAGGGGGCTGAGTCAGGAGGATCCCTTGATCCAAGGAGGTTGAGGCTGCAGTGAGATATTATTGTACCACTGCACTCCAGGCTGGGCAACAGAGTGAGACGCTGTCTCTAAATAAAATAAAATATGTGTAAGTAGAATTTGAGAATGTGATGAGTGAATGGGATAGGGGAAACATTTGAAGAGTTGTTGGTTAAGATTTTTCAGAACTCAAAGCACAGATTAGAGAACACCAAACAGGTTAATTACTGTAATAAAATAAAGATAAGATTGCAATTAAATTAAATTAAAAAGTAAAGTAAAATTAGGTGATAAAGGAAAAGATAATACACATGAAAACATAAAACTAGGAAGAATATTGAAGGTAGCCAGAAAAAAAAAAGGCACATTGCATGCAGAGGAACAAAGATGAGACTCACAGCAAACTTCTCTTTAGAAACAATGTAAGTTGTAAGACAGTGGAGTGGCATCTTTAAAGTGCTAAAGGAAAAAAATATCTCAGTTCAGTATTTTATATCCAGCAAAATATTTTTTTAAAGTAGAAATATATTCTCAGACAAAAAAAAATGTTGTTTGAATTTAACGCTGATAGCTCTACTCTATAGGAACTGTTAAAGGAAGTTATTCAGAAAGTGAAATATGTTACCAGAAAGAAACTAAGATATACACAAAGAAATAAAGAGTAATTTACTTTTTTCCCATTTCTAATTGCTCAAAAAGGTCACTGACTCCCTATATAAAAATAGTAGGAATATATTATATGATATAGCATATAATACATCTTCATGCTTTGCCAGTGTCTTACAATTGCCCATATCCTTAATGCTATTTTGGAAACTTGATATTGGATAAAACCACTGACATTTGTGTGTCTGATTTGATAGTCAAACACCTCAGAGAGAACAATGAGAAAGAATAGAAATAGAAATTTAACAATAATTACAAAGATTCAAGATATATATGCCAATAATAACTAAAATTTTTGAACGGTCACTGTATACTAAGCAATGAATTAAAACTTTCTTTATCTTATGTCATCCTTACTACCAGTCAATAATATAAATATTATTATCTCAATTTTACAGAAAAGCAACAAGAACAAAACCAGGTTTTTATTTTTTTTATTTTTATTTATTTTTTTGAGACAGAGTTTTGCTCTTGTTGCCCAGGCTGGAGTACAATGGCACAATCTCAGCTCACCGCAAACTCCACCTCCTAGGTTCGAGCAATTTTCCTGCCTCAGCCTCCCAAGTAGCTGGGATTACAGGCATGCACCACTACACCTGGCTAATTTTGTGTTTTTAGTAGAGATAGGGTTTCTCCATGTTGGTCAGGCTGGTCTCAAACTCCTGACCTCAGGTGATCCGCCCTCCTTCGCCTCCCAAAATGTTGGAATTACAGGCGTGAGCCACCAAGCGCAGCCAAAACTGGGTCTTAAAGAGTTAGGTGACAGGCTTGGACTCACACAACTAGTAAATGTCATAACCAGAACTCAAATCTAGGTCTGAATGATTCCAAAGCAAACATTCCTATTCCCCCTCATATTAGAAGCAGTATATCATTAAGAAAATGTCAGTTTATTTAAAAAAAATGTAAAAATATGAATAAATGAAAACACAAGAGTACTTCACACATAAAACGCAAAAAAAAAAACCCTAAAATTTGAGAGAATACTAACGTAATTTTGCAGAACTTTTTAAGCAATATGCATGATGATAACATACATCAAAATCCTAAAAAATGCATAAAGAAAGTTGATCCAGAATCCTAGAGATTTACCCTTAAGGAAACATGAAAGATGTTTTATAAGTATATATTTTGTGAAATTATTTATTTAAAACTCTGAAGAAACTAAACTTTGCATACAATAAAATTGGTTCAATGAATCCTAGTACTTCTGATACTTTTAACCTTTAAATGTTAATGATGTTAACAAAATTATTTAGCAAAAATATCAGTTAACAAAGCAGCCAACATTGTTTGATTTCAAATTTATGTGTGTAAATGCTACTTAATTTTTTTTTTTTTTTTTTGATACAGAGTGTTGCCCAGGCTGGAATGCAATGGCATGATCATGTCTTACTGCAGCTTCACCCTACTGGACTCAGTCTTTCCACCTTGGCCTCCTGAGTAGTTGGGACTACAGGCATGTACCACCATCATGCTAGGCTAATTTTTAAAATTTTTTTAGAGATGGGGTGTTACTATGTTGCCCAGTCTGGTCTCAAACTCCCGGGCCCAAAGGATTCACCTGCCTCTGCCTCCAAACTGCTGGGATTACAGGCCTGAGCCACCATGACTGGTAAAATGCTACATTTTAATATTTAATATATGTATGCATGCACAGAAAATTGCTAAATATTTATGTAATACTATTAATGATTAATAACCATGGACAGTGTGATTAGGGGTTATTTTTTATATTGTGCTTTTATGCATTTTATAATTGTTCTATGGTAAAAATGCTTTTGAATTAAAACAATTGTTTTGCATATATACATATTTTTAAAAGCCAAATTTCTGAAGAGAAAGTGTGGGCCATAGTGTTAAAACTTAGAATCAGTTTTTGCTCCAATCAATTTTATAAATAAAATAAAAGTTTAATACATAAACTAAAAAGTTTCATGCTTCTATTAGATTTTATAGCTCTTAGTGATATGAAAATCCACAAAACTTTAAATTTTTAAGTTTTCAGTCATTATTTCGTGAGAAAATATTAAGATTTATATTTATAGAAAACAAAAAATATTGTGGAAGTAGTAAGAAGAATACTTGTTCATTCCCACTTAGGGTCTGAGAGAAGACTAGTCATATTGAAGCAAGAAGTTTTTTGAAAAGAATATGTGCAATGTCCTGGACTAGATCATGTAAGAACATTGTATTGCAATGTGGTTGGGACTAATTCTGATTGAAATTTATAGTGACAAGGAAGTGACACAATCCAACTTTTTAAGGAAATTTAATCTGCTTATGGTATGCTGAATTAAAGTTGAGCATCTTTTTCTTTAAAAAAAATAAGAAATTATGTCAATTTATATCCTCTGAGCAGTAGATGCCAAGACTAAATATGTAAGATATTTATTGGAGAAATGGTTGTGAAACATAAAAAAGACGATAACAAGCATAGGCAAGAAGACCTCCATATCATGTGAAGCTCTGCCCATCTGTGAAAAAGTGTTTCTTTTTTTGTTTGTTTTGTGACGGAGTCTCGCTCTGTCGCCCAGGCTGGAGTGCAGAGTGGCGCCATCTTGGCTCACCGGAAGCTCCGCCTCGTGGGTTCACGCCATTCTCCTGCCTCAGCATCTCCGAGTAGCTGGGACTACAGGCGCCCCCCACCACACCCGGCTAATTTTTAAATTTTTAGTCGAGACGGGGTTTCACCGTGTTCTCGATCTCTTGACCTCATGATCTACACGCCTCGGCCTCCCAAAGTGCTGGGATTACAAGCGTGAGCCACTGCGCCCAGCCTGTGAAAAAGTTTTATAGTAAAGCTCAGGTCTGAGAAAGTTTTGGCCAAGCTGATCGGGGTCCTCAAATGAAAGCTGCTCATCAGAGAATCAATGTGGGGCAGGAGTGGTCAGGTTCTAATACCCCTGTAGAGGCCAGTCATTGGCTGGGACCTCCCAGGGGAGGTGTGGACTGGCGTGAATGCTGTGGTGAATCCAAAGTCATGGCAGCTGGAGGATTCCAACCAGCTATGTTCCCACAGCTAAACGGGACACCTCCATACCTGCCACAGTTTCCTTGTGCTACAGAGATCCATTTCTGCACCTATATATGGGTGGTTATTCCATGATTCTGGGGGCCATTATTCCTAGGAGAAAATTTAGAAGAAGGATTTTATTGGCTAGTAGGTTGAATTACTCCTCTTCCAATTACAAATTCCTTTTATCCTAGCTTGTTACTTTGTCAGTCTTAATAGCTTACCTGGAAGTGTGGCCCAAACATTCACTCCTGAGAAGTCTAAGCCTTAGGTAATTATATCTTTCTCAGTCTCAGGTTGTTTCGTGTATCTATTTATAATTAGTATAGGGCAAGAGTGTACAGGAGGCACTCACATGGATCACCAGGCTTTCACATGTATCCTCCCTTACTCTATTGTATAAAAGCAATTCTATCTCCTTGTGCTACCCAGTCAATTTAGCATGCCAAGATGGTCAGTCTTTCATGTCTAGGGATTCTTGAGCATAAGGAGTTCAAAGAGTCCAGGTAGCAGCTGTAGCTTGTAATTCAGTGAAACTTGTGCTATGCCCCTGGTAAAAGTACACACTTCTTCATGAGCAGGACTTCTAACCCTGCAGAGCCTAGAGTTGTAGGGATGTGAATTATAGGAATGAGAAGCTCAGTGACAGTCAGAAGAAGATTGTGAATGATAATGATGGGGGTGACTCCTTCTTTCCTGGAATCAGCTGTTTACATTTGGGTCCTTTGAGAAGAAAATGCCAAGACTAAACTACATGTGCAGGAGATTTCCAGGGTAATGCTTCTGGAGGACAAACAGAGAAGAAACAGTAGTAGGCAGAGAGGCTTCACATCTCAATTGCAATGGAGAGAAAAATTGGATTAAGAGTCTCAGAGTGCAAGTATAGTCTTGAGAAAGTTTTGGCCAAGCCAATGGAGAGCCCCATAGCCAAAGTCGCCCATTAGAGGAATCCCATATCAAGTAGAATTGGATGGGTGAGAATTCTCAGGTGGCTGGGAGTTCTACTACTCTCTGCCACCCCCTGCCATACTCAGTTGTTGACTGAAAGCAGCAAACTGGAAGTGGCCTTGCATGTGCATGGGATGGGTCTAAAGTTGTAATATCCGCAGACTGTCAATTGGCTATGCATCCCAGTTTCTCTTAAAGAGAAATATAAGCAGTTCAGCTCACCTCCAAGACTGGAGAAAAAGGAAATTTTTTTTTCAAAATATTATGTTAATCCAGGGGAAAGAAAAATGGTCTTGCATTGATTGCATATATACAGTTTGAATTATGGAGGGAAAGGGACTACTTGAGATACATTTATACCGTGTAAAAGATTCTAAATATGGAAGTTTTAATCCCTATGCCATTGTGAAAATTGTGTTTTGATGTATACCTCACAAACAAAAGGTGTTATTGTCTTTATACCAGACGTATACAGGCATGCATCACTTAATGACAGGAATACGTTCTGAGAAATACCTTATTAGGCAATTTCATTGTGTGAATATCATAAAATATATTTACAAAAACCTAGATGACTTAGCCTACTACACACCTAGGCTACAAGGCATCTGACCACCATTGTACATGTAGTCTGTCATTGACCGAAATGTTATATGACTGATATGGTTTGGCTCTGTGTCCCTACCCAAATCTCAACTTGAACTATAATCCCCATGTGTCAAGGGAGGGGCGTGGTGGGAGGTGATTGGATCATAGGGGCTGTTTCCCCCCTGCTGTTCTCATGATAATGAGGGAGTTCTCAGGAGATCTGATGGTTTAAAAGTGGCAGTTTCCCCTGCACGTGCTCTCACTGTCTCTTCTGCTGCCAGGTAAGAAGTGCCTTTCTTCCTCTTCACCTTCCACCATTATTCTAAGTTTCCCAAGGCCGCCCCAGCCTGTGGAACTGTGAGTCAGTTAAACCTATTTTGTTTATAAATGACCCAGTCTCAGGTAGTTTCTTTATAGCAGTGTGAAAATGGACTAATACAATGACATAGGACTGTATACACAAATGTGTGAGATAGCCTGAGGGTGCTAAAGTTGTCTATATTAGTGATCGCGTTTTCTTTGTTTGTGTATTTTATTATTTAAAATAGTATCTGAATGTAAATAGAATAAAATTTTACTTTTCTGTACAGATTTCACTCACTTCAAAAATATTTTAGTGATATTTGCTCTGGGGATATTCTTTAGCACTTTTTAAATTGTCAGTCAAAGTCTATGAAGAACATCACTAACCATATTTGTCAGTCTTTACAAATATTTTACTTTCTTTGTTGGTAGAGAAGCTACCTAAGTGCTATAAAAATTGTGTGGGAGCTAGACATACAATATATATTGACTGACTGATATTTGCATTTGGATTTATTTATATGAGATGAGGTCAAGGATGTTTGAATATTAGTGTGCTGACACTAATCTACAGAACCACTCGTAATAGAATTCTTATAGACCGAGCATTTTTAGAAATTTCACTCACTCCCAACCTTGATGAACTGTCATAATAATTGATTGTATTAACGGAAATAAATAGCCCAAATTTGGCTCACTCTCAAAATGACCCTGTTTCAACTGACACAGATGAGGAATAAGGTTATTTCATGTTGCCCCAGCCAGGTCAAGGCTTAAAGGAAAGCGTTGGCTTGTGCCTTTAATTTGATCCTGCAGACAAGTGGATGAATCGGCTTTGTCAGTCTCTTTCTCTTTGGCATGGATACCAATAACCTTGCTTCGCGTTCTTGTTTCTCCTAGAGGGAAGGATTTTGGCAGAATACTGCTTACTTTTACAGTTAGAAAAGTTACACAGTTTAAGGAGGGAACAGTAATTACAAGCCATTAAACTCAGAAGGCCATCGGCATAGACGAACATCCTGAAGACGACACAGCCTTCAAGTTCAGTAAAGGATGATTACCAGAGCATTTTAGTAGAGAGCTGGTGAAGGAGAGGAAGAAATAACTCTGGAAATGTGCTAGGGCAGCAGACCTATGAAAATGCAGTTAGACACAGCAGTGACTACATTGATTATGCCAGGAATGATTTAGCAGGGGTGTTTCACACTTGCCATTAAACAAAGTGCCATAATGGGGTTTAAAATGTACTCAGATTCAACTTGCTATATCCAGTTTAAACCATAGAGGTGTCACTTACATTATTACTCTTTGTTGGTTTGTGGGAAATTCTCTAGCCTTTGTGACTGGACTGCTTTTCCTCTTAGCTCCGGATTCAGTGATTGCAAAAATTTGTTTTCCTCCTTGTCAATTCATGACTGTCTTTGGTTAAAAACACATCTTGAAACTTTCCTGATTTAATTGCATTCAATTATTTCCCTTCAATATCTTAAACACTGCATAAATAATATTTCTGACATTGGTTTGAAAGGAGGTTTAAAATATATTATTATTATATATGACATTTAAAAATATATTATACATAAAATATGTATAACATATAAAAATATATTTTTATATATTATAGATAAAATTATATTACATATAATATATAATATATAAAATGTATTACATATAATATATAATGTGTGAAATATATTACATATATTATAATATAAAATATTACATATAATATATTTTACATATAAAATATATTATCTATTACATATTTATTATGTGTAATAAATATGTAATACAAAATATATAACATATTTTTATATTGATATAAAAATTTCATAATATATTTTTAGATTATGATAAGGATATAATCACCTTTATAAATAGATTGTTAGTTCTCACTAAACAAGCACTTTTTATTTCTTTGGTATACTTCCATAAATATTATGTCATTCATCTGAATACAGTATGGATAGTCAGATGGCAAGCCTTTTCAACAGTAGGACATTTATTTCTGACACAAATGACAAGAAAAAGAAAAAATTGAAATACTCTATGTGTGTAGGGTGTTTTCCCACTCAGTTGAAAAGAGAATGTTACAACATTTTTTTTTGCATTTTTATAAGAATCTGCTTTCCATGTATTTTCTAGGATAAAATAGAGATTGAAATTCCACTCCACTATCAAGTTAGAAGTTGATTACTTTATTGAGGTTACGTGACCAAGTATGATGTTTGTCAGAACAGAATTAAATAAACAATAATATGAAGTAGTAATAGAAAATGTGGTATTTTCAATTGCTGCCTGTTGAAGCCCCTGTATTTTTTTAGCAGGTTTTGACTTCAGAATAAAATTCTATAATACCTAATGCCATCCATGTTGCTACCCTTTGCTTCTTAACACCATTCCTAATCAGAATGCACCTATATGGGTGGGATTCAAATGACTTAACCATCCATATGCTTACTAAGTGTATTAAATTTCTATTGCTGCTACAGCAAATTACCATAAATTTAGTGGCTTAAAAACCCAAACTTATTATCTTATAGTTCTGGAGATCAGAAGTCCAAAATCGGGGCTGAGCTCCTTCCAGTGGATCTAGGAAAGGTCTGTTTCCTTGCCTTCTCTACCTTCCATAGCTGCATTCTTTGCTTTGCTTGGCTTCTGGTCTGTTCCTCCATCTTCAAAGCCAGGAGGGTAGCATCTTGCTTCAGTCAACATATTGCCTCTTCTTCTTTTGTATGTAGTTCAATTTCCCTCTACCTCTCTTTTAGAAGGACACTCGTGGTTACATTTAGGACCCACATAGATAACCTAGAATAATCTCTCCATCTACAGATTCTTAATTTAATCACATCTGCAAAGTCGACTGCCGTATATGGCAATATAGGACCTGGATATTTTTGGGGGCCATTATTCAGGCCTACCATTCTAACTAATGTGTTGCACTTTATAGATTTTACCTTAATTCATAAGTACTTGTAGCAATACTAAACATTTCAGGCATTGCGGTGGGATAGAGGAGAGATACATTTTTCTTCAGAGAGTTGGGGGCTGCTTTTCAGGACCCTTCAATTCACATCACTTAAGTCACTGCCTTACTTGCCAATGTGAAATGTTCATTGTTGCTTGACCTGGACAATAGACCTAGCTTTAACTTTTTCAAATGTTCATCACACAAAGTGCATGTATTTTCTATTCCCACAAGAACTGTAAAATTTGGATGTGATCTTTTCAGTTTCTGGGCTGGTCTCTGGTCCCTCCTCCCTATGTATAAGCTTTGCTGTAATGATGTAAATTTTCTTAGCTTTCAAGTTCCTCAGGATATGGAGTCAACGACTCCTTTAGTGTAAAAGGTGAATAAAGCTCTATGTAAGAGGTGTGCATATATATAATAGATAAAATGTTTATTTAGTTTCCTTACCACAAAAGAGGACTTAAAGTTATAATTTAGCAAACCATTGTCTGTTTTACTGATTATATTACCAGATAAATTTATTGTGAGATTTACATAATTTAACAACATCCTTCTTGCAAAGCTAGTTTCATTAAACCGTATGATGTAAATGGTAAACTGTGATCATTTAATGGATGGAATAGAGATTAACTCTTTTCACTAGCACAGAAGATGTTAGAAATTGCATTTTTCTCCCCCGTGTGAAAAGATTTCTAAAATTATTTTTTTAAATATATGTAAAAAAACACTATTTTTCAGAGTAAGTTAAAAAAAAAAAAAAAAAAAACAGGCTTTGGGGTGGGTAGCTCATACTTGTCATCCCAGCAGTTTGGGAGGCCAAGGCAGGAGAATTGGTTGAGCCCAGGAGGTTGAACCAGCCTGGGCAACATAGTGAGACCCCATCCCTAAGAAGCAAAAAATTTATTTGGATGTGGTACTATGTGCCTGTAGTCCCAGCTACTTGAGAGGCTGAGGTAGGAGAATTGCTTGAGCCCTGGAGGTGGAGACTGCAATGAACCATGATGATGCCACTGCCCTCCAGCCTGGGCAACAGAGGGAGACCCTGTCTCAAAAACAAAATTCAAAAAACAAAAACAACAAAATACCTACAATGAGTCAAAGCTATATAGGCTGCGTTGGTGGTACAGTGGTTAGCATAGCTGCCTTCCAAAACTATATAGGAAAATAATTGTGGATGTTGAAATATGTAAAGGAGATAAAGTACTCAATATATACAAGAATCATAAAGAATATATTTATCACTTATGAAACATGTGATGGAAGAAAATGTTACCTCCGTGGTAGAGAGAGGAAAAGAGCACAAATGTAAAATGTTTGGAAGCCAAATGAAAAAAAAATGTTAACTGAAAAACTAAACTCTTTATAACATTTTGAAGAGGTTTATTCTGAGCCAACATGAGTAACTGTGGCCCACAGAAACAGTCTGAGAGAGTCCCGATAAAGTATACATAAGACAGTGGATTACAGTTTGGTTTTATACATTTCAGGGAGACAGGAGTTACAGGCAAAGACCTAAAGCAGTATATGGAAGGTATACATTGGTTTAGCCCAAGAAGGCAGGAAATCTTGAACCGGGGGCTTACAAATTACAGGTGGATTCAGAGATTTTTTTAAATATACACTGACTAAAGGAACAAAATTGTGTCTAAACACTAGGAGTTAGCAAAAAAGAATGTTTAAGTGAAGATAAAAATGCTACATCAGAGTCAGCCAAATACGACCTGTTCAGCAAGATTGTTGGGCTACAGGCGTGACTTAACCCTTGCCTTGAATGGCCTTAGGTCTTATTAATAATTTGGTATCTTATTGCCAAAAATAATCTATTTTATCAGTCTTATGATCTCTATTTTAGAATTAATTCTGGTCACTTTTGTCTAAATTTCAAAGGGGAGTGGTTACAACGAGGAGTATCTGATCTCCTTGCCTGTCATGGCCAGGAACTCAGTTTTTAGGGTTTCTCCGGGGTCACCTTGGCCAAGAGGAGGTCTGTTTACCTGATGGGTGCTTAGGATTTTATTTTTAGTTTATAATAGAAAAGGCAACATTGATTCAAATGGTCAGTGCATCATTCATCTTTCAAATGAAAATTTCACAGTTATTCTTTCTGTTTAAAGTAGAGAACCTATGAGCACATATCTCTAGAGATACAAGAAGCAAGAATTAAAGCTAACCAACTTGGAGAGTTTAAATACAAATCTGCACAAGGCAGTGGGCTGAGTCCAATGAATTGTTGAGAACCCCTTCCACATTTCTTTACTCATTAACTCTAGAATGACATGGAGACTACTGGACTACTAAGGGTATAGTGATATGTACATTTTAATTACTTTAATAAACAGAAGAACTGAGTCTATTGATCTGTACATTCAATAGAAACCTTAAAGCATAGACCTTGACTGTTTAATGAACTTCAGTTGCTAAAAGTAAGTTATGTTTATTAAAACCTCAGAATCTATACTCAAACAACTAAGAGCCACTTGAGGTAATACTTCTTTGTGACTAATTTTTTATATGTGTTATGAGTAAAATATGGGAATGACTTGATTAAAATATTTTGGGGCATTACTTCTCAACAATAATTATTGGAACTTAAGTCCTCTTCCTTCATTAAAATAATTAGTGCCTCTCAGTTAATGTTAAAGTGCTTGGGTCTCCAACTATTTTGTTATGTAACAGGATTTCCCTGTCATATAATGAGGATCAGTTTTAGTCAAAGTTTTCCATAATGATTTGTGTAAATAAGAGATATAGTCTCTATTTAAATAATGTCTATTCCTCCTAATATCATAGTATACAGCTTTATAAGTAATATATTTACAAATATTATTTCTTGTAGTTAGACATTACCTAGAATAGCCACAGATTTATAGAAACGATGATACCACTCCTTCGCTTCTCATGCACATTGGAAAAATAGAAGTGTCTTACATCGTTGTTATTAATGTTGTGAGCAGAATATTGGTTCAGAAATGATAAACATTGGTTTGTATTATTCTTTAGTGTTTTAGCATTAGAATTTTGATTCTCTAATTTCTTATATAAAATGTGCATTCCCAAAATAAATCTTTTGTATCAAGAAACTGTAACAATCAAGGATTTCAGTTATGTTTTCAATGACTCATGTATGTGTATTATTTAAATGTAAACTACCATTTTTATGAATGAGTGGTCATCCTGTATGTTTGTAATTCAAGAAACAGATATTGATTGTTGTCCTTCATTCCTTGTGTTTCAGACTTCCACAGTGTTACTCTGGGTGAGTAAATCTCTACTCACTACACAGTTCTATCACTGCTCTGTGGTTCATTTTATATGACCAGGTTGTGTAGACTGAGCAAGTGTAGGACTGATAACACATGTACTTAGGTTTTTGTTTGTTTTCATTTGAACAAATGTCTTTATATTTTAAAAATAATTCCACTAAGTTTTTAGTATATAGTGTATATAGTGTGGTCAAGGATTTCAAATGCATTTGGTGTGGAAAATAAAACTGGACAACTTTAGTATGCATAAGCTGGCTGGCTCCTGGAGAAAGCAACCCTGAAATGTATTCCACACACTGAAAGGATTTTAAAGGACTTTGGCTTCTTTCAGCATCACAAAGCTTTTCTTCTTGTCTTGAGCAGTTTGACTTGAGTCTATAAGCTTTATGTCAAACAAACTGCAACAAAATTTTGTATATCTGAAGAAAAGCATCTTTTATTCCAAATGTTACATATAGTATTCCTAATTCTTCACCACTGCAGTCTCCTCCTTTATTCCCAATGCACCTGCCTTCTCTCTTTATAACTATGATAAGGTTTCCAGGTAGACCACTCACTGTTGCTTCTCCTCTCTTTCAGGAATTCTTTATGCTAGCCAAATTGAGAATAACTTGTTGGTCTCAGAAAATGCCAGATATTTTTCCCTTTCTGCATTCTGTTTTTCCTTCTTTGTCCTACCTGAAAATGCACAAATTCAAGAGAGAGAGAAAAAAAATGGCTATGTAGATTAGCAATGCAAACACAATTTCTCAGATAACTTCAACAAGCTCAATGTTTAATGTCAGTAATGTCAACAGAATAAACTTTTAAATGCCTTAAGTATTTCAGAAGTTTTCATTTTTAAATGAACAAATACTGGGTCTAAGTATAATGTACTAATCTGTATCCATTAAACCAAAACACCTGTAAAATAATGAAGGTTTATTTTTCTTCTCACAATGCCAGAGTAACAGTTCTACATTTAACAAACAACTGTTAAGTTCTAACATAATTTTAGTAATTTAAAAGTACTCAATGGCTAATCTGAATTTCACTTTACTATTAATATCAAGGTTCATTCAATTTTCTTTATTAGATAATAAGCTCTATGCAGGTAACTTTCCACAGAGTTTAACATAATTGACATACAAAAATTTAATTAATTTAGTTTAGTTGAAGGCAATTCCTTTTTGTTTTACATAGTATGAGATTGGTGCAAAAATAATTGCAGTTTTTGAAATAGCAAAAACTGCAATTACTTTTGCACCAACCTAATAGTATAGACAGGAAAAAAATAAGGTAAAAAAGAAAAATAAGCATGTTTTAAATCATTACAATAATCATTTTCCTTTTTTTTTTTCTGAGAAGCATAAGAGCCTGGAATCTATTATCACCCAACCCAAAAATAGAAGTTTAAAGGTGAGAGTTGAGAGGAGTTAAGTTGCCCTGAAGCCTCACTCTGTGTTTAGCACAGGCTCCTGCTCTGATGGTTTGCTAGCATGCAGGCCCTAACTTATGCCTGTGGCTGCCTTGCTTGTAATATGCACATTCCGTTTCATAATCAGATGGATTTTTCAGGTCCTGCATGTGGAGAAAATGACTCCATTTCTCATGTGGTCTACATTTCTTGTGCCTTATAGTACTCACTTGAGGCATGCAATAATCATCCAGAGTGTGTAGCTGAATGAGGACATCAGCTGTGTTTTAGATCTATAAATACCAGAGAACAACCTCTCTCATACATTTGAAGCTCAGTGTGGCAAGTTGAATTCAGAATAGCCTCACAAATCATAGCATTTATTTCCAAAATGGAAGATGAAACGAATCCAATATTCATTCCCAAAGATTTGGTGATACTTATTCTGATTTTTCTTGAATGTATTTGGATATAACAACAAATAATTTTCTATGTGTTAGTTTATCTCTGAAAAGCTTTTAACATGACAAAGGTTAATTTTTTTGGGGCTACTTCTTGAAAAGTGTTGGTTATGGATATTTAAGATATTTATTTTTGGAGAAGACTCAATGTGATACACAGATGGGAACATTTAATAATCAATTTAGGTGTGTTACTAGAATTAATTGTAATACATCTTTATGTTAATGGTAATAATGGCATTTTACATGTAAAAGTATAACAATTGGTCCCAGAATCCCACTTTTATATTGTTGAATAAAATGTTCTAATATGTTCCTAATTTAGATACCACATCTGAATTTATTTCTCCCCTACATGTTCCTGAGATTTTTATAAAAATAAATCTCTTAGTTTTTTTTAGGCTTTGCATGTTTATTTTAATTACTTACTTTCTAATCTATTTGCTATACTTTTGTTCCTTTAACCATTAATTAAACATATCAACTCTTTTCAATTTCTAAAACACAGTACCTGATACATCCCCTTCTGTTTCACTAATCACACAGTAAAGGAATTCACCTGATTTTCTCTGCAAAACAATACCAAGAGCTGAGGCTTGATGTATTGTTTTGTTCTGCTCTGTTGTCTAATAATATGATAAACTTCTTTCAGTCTTGAGATAAGATGGAAGAAAAATGAAAGCTCTGGAAACACGGCAACACTGGGGAATATAAAAAGCAACATCAGAATTGGGATTTTGAGACACAACTGAGAAAGCTTGAATCTATTTACTATGAATTGCTCAAAGGAAATACAAAAACACTGTGGGAAATATGTATATCACTGTATATTGAACACATTTTCTAAGTTTGAAGAACTTGACAGGTTACGCCCATATTCTTTTCTTTTCAGGAGCAACAGGGTTTTCTATTGTTATTGTAACATAAACATCCTGTCTTTCTTTTCCTGATTTTTATCTCTTCAATTGGTGCAATCCAGATGAAATAATTAGAAATACTGAGGAAAGGGACTCTTTGCCCATCAATCAACACCTTTAGCGAACACCTTAAAACCTCACTGCCTTGTAGAGACAACATTCTCTACCTCAAGAAGGTGCCATCTAGTTATTTCACAGAAAACTTTAATCATGTTTGCATTTTCTACGTAGAATGATCAAAATTAGTGGACTGGGTTTGTGTATCAAAGTAATTAAATTTGCATTGTAATCTTTGTACTTTAAAAAATCTTATTTCCTTTCTTCCTTATAGCTTATCAAAATCTTACTTTTATTTCCCTTTATTCCATTTTCATTACTCCGGGACACCCACCATTTGAAGTCCATTTTTCGAACTCTGTGTTATCCACTTACAGATCTCTCTTCCTATCATCTGCTTCTTAAACATTCTTTCACTTTTCTCACAGCCAAAAATTTCTCAAGAAAATAATAAAATGAAGATGATTTTGCCACAACAAAATGAATATGGTTTGATATCAGGTAAGTCAATTTTGTTGCCCACATGATTATTTCAACTTTTTTCTACACTCCTAAAAATGTCTGTACAAAGATGAATAAGACATATTACCTTCACTCAAGGACCTCTTAATATGTTAGGTGAGATAGATGTATCTTTGTAGAATTATAATAGAGTCAAGTAAAGGTCAAAAGAGGAATCCATAATTAAGAAAAGAGAGACTATTCTGAGTATGTACTTATCTACTAGAGTTTTATAGGATAATTTGAGAAGAATGGGAAAAGGCCTTTGCACATAGGAAAGACTTTGGGCCCCTTTTCGCTCTCTTCTTCCTCTGCATTTTATCTTATACCTCTCTGACTTCTCTAAGACAAAGGGTGGTAAATTATACCCACAGGCTAAATCGGGCCTATCAACTTTTTTTTTCAAATGAAGCTTTATTGGAACACAGCTTTGCTTATGCTCTAGGAAAGTGTCAAAATAATGCTGCTCAACTTTTTCCCTTGTATCTTCAATCTGCATTGATTTAATGCCATATATAAATATTACTTTTGATGGACATTTAGTTTCCTGTCTTTTAACATTACAGTTAGTGTTTTCTCCATTCCAACAAAATTATCCTTGATCTTGATGTAATTGTAAAGCTGTGGTCTTTCCTCCACAGTATTAACAAGTATTAACAACTGAAATACTTCTGAAATTCCAACTGCTTTATAGGAGATCAATTGTGAAGAGATAACGAAATCAACAGAATCAAATCAAGAGATGATGCAGATATTGGAACTATCACAGTTTTGGACCCATATTCAATGAACAATTGGAAATGTAGGTAAGTTTAAAGAAAAACTATCACTTGCAATATTATAAAACACATGACAATTAAGAATAAATCTGACTAAACATGCAAGATGTTTAAGATAAAAAAGACAAAATATTGATGAGAGCAATTAAAGACAATTAACAATGGAAAGATATACTGTGCTAATGTATCTGAAAATTCAGTATTGTTAGGATGACATTTCTTCTTGAACTGCTTATAGATTCAATTTAATTTCTATCCAAACACTAGCATGCTTTTTAAATGAGTATTGGCAAATTAATTACAATATTAATATACAAATGCAGAAAACTTAAAATAGCAAAATGAACTATGAGAAAGGAAGTGAGAAGGCTTACAGTACTACTATAAATCTACAGTAATCATATTGGCATAAAGATAGACATATGGAACAACAGATAAGAATAAAGATGCCATATACAGAAACACACATACAAACACACACACACACACACTCATCAGTCACTAGATTTTCAACAAATTTGCCATGATACTTCAGTGGAGAAATAATATTCTTTTCAACAAATGGTATTTGAACAATTGGACATTGCTGTACAAATAATATATTTTTAAAAACTCAATTTTTAATGTACTCAATTGTACATTATATACAAAAGTTAACCTGGATCCTATAACTAAATCTAAGAACTAAAATTATAAAATTTATCAAGGAGAAAATACAGGAGAAAATTGATAGGACCTTGGATTAGGCATAGATTTTATAAATAGGTCATATCAATGCAAATTATTTTCAAAAGTTTGATAAATCCAATTTTTTAGAGTTAAAAACCTCTATTCTTCAAAAACTTTGTTAAGAGTTGAAAACGCAAGCCATAACTGGGGAAATATTTGTAAAACATACACCTGGTAAAAATACTTATATCCATAATATATCATAGAACTCTTGCAACTCAATAATAAAAATGTATAAAATAATTAAAGACACTTAACCAAAGAACATATATGTATTAGTCCGTTCTCACATTCTATAAAGAACTACCTGAGACTGGGTAATTTCTAAAGAAAAGAGATTTAATTGGCTCATGGTTCCACAGGCTGTATAGGAAACATGGCTGGGGAGGCCTCAGGAAATTTACAATCATGGCAGAAAGCAAGGGGAAGCAGGCACATCCTACATGGCTGGAGCAGGAGTAAGAGAGCAAAGGGAGAGGTGCTACACACTTTTAAACAACCAGATCTTGTGGGAACTCACTATCACAAGAACAGCAAGGGGGAAATCTGTCCCTATGATCTAGTCACCTCCCACTAGACCCCTTCTCCAACAATGAGGATTACAATTCAACTTGAGATTTGAGCAGAGACACAAATCCAAACCATATCAATATACATTAAGCAAAAAAGCACATAAAAAGATAGAGTCAACATCATTTGTCATTAGGGAAGCGCAAATTAAAACCACAATGAAATACTACTACTTACCACTAGAATGGCTAAAATGTTAAAGTACAACACCAAGTACTGAGAGGGTGTAAAGTAACTTAACTCATATATTACTGGTGGGAATTCACAATGACATGAGTTCCCAGCTTTGGAAAAGAGTTTCGCAGTTTCTTAGAACATTACACTTACTTCCCGTATATCCCAGCAGTCCCACTCCTGTATATTTACCTAACAGAAATAAAAATGTATATCTATTCAAAGTTCTACACACTAATATTTGTAAACATTTTTATTGATAATAGCCTCAAACTGGAATCAACAAAATACCCATTAATAAGCTGGATACAGATATATCATTCAATTTTACTAAGCAATGAAAAATACGAATACATGTGACAACATGAATGAATTACAAGAGCATTTTACTGAGCGCAAGAATCCAGATGTAAAAAGATATATATTATTTGATTCGATTTGTATGACTTTATGACAAAGGCAAAATTCTAGCATCAAAAATTTGATTGGTGATTGATAGGAATTGGAATATCGGGAAAGAGATTGACTATTAGCGAGCATGAGGAAAATTTTTGAGATGATGAAACTTTTATATCTTGATGGTGGTGGTGGTGATGTGAATGTGTATACATTTTCCAAGATCATTAAACTGTATATTTAAAAGGGTGAACTTTATTCTACATAAATTGTATCTTAATAATCCTGACTTAAAAACAAAATATTAATCTCTTTTTCATACATCAAAACTGTACTTCCAGTTGACTAAAGACCATATCCACCTGGATGTACTACCAGGTGGCACGCATTGCCATACTGAATGCCAAGCACATCTGTGTCTAGGTTTTGTCTTGATTTTTCTGATAAAATGAGTATTTTTACTCTCACCCAGACTAGAAACTTTTGAGTTAATTTTGATTCCTCTATTTTCTTCACATTCAGTAAACTTCCAATTATTTCAAGGCCTAATTCTTCTAAGTCTTTTGCATCCACTTCCACTTTCCATTTCTTTTTGCCTCATTTTCATCCTAGGCATCACTGAGTTTTCTCTTTCCTGTCAAAACTGCTTTTTATCTAATGTCTGAGTCTCCACCTGTCCCCATTCTAACCACACATTTTTGCTAGATTAATAATCTCAAGCAAACACTATAGGTAGTGTCATGGTTCTGCCATTTATTAGATATTTTATGTTGAGAAATTTAATTTCTTTTAGCTTTCACTTTCAAAAAAATGTGTTCATCTATTCAGTTAACAACTATTTATTAAACACCTACCGATTGCCAATCCCTGTTCTAGGTACTGCAGTAATGAGACTAAATCTCTGCTTTTGCAGAACTTATTTTCCAGTGGGCAAAGGCAAATATAAAAGTAGAAAATAAGCACAATAATTTTAGATGTTTATAAGTTCTCTGAAAACAATAGAGTATAATGATATAACATGTTTAGGTAGTTTGGAAAATTATACTCGAGTCAATGACTTTAGATTCAGTGATCAAGGAGGGCCTTCTGACATTTTTAGTGGGATCCAAATAATGTGAAGAAGCTTATCCTGAGCAAATCTAGGGACAATAATTCAAGGAGAAAGAACAGTGAGTGCAAATGTCTTGAGGTTGGAAGATGTTTGATAAGAAGAAGAAAGGCCAGTGTGAATAGAGAGTAATGAGTGGAGCCAGACATGGGATGGTGGAAATGATCTCAGAGAATTATCTATCTGCAGGTCACCCATGGCCTTATGGAACATTACAAGGTGTTTGAAATTTCTACAGGCAGTAGAGAAAAAATGAAGGATTTTAAGCAAGGCACTCAATGAATCTGAGATATATATAATTTTTTTTTTTTTTGAGATGGAGTCTTGCTCTGCACCCAGGCTGGAGTGCAGTGGCGAGATCTCGGCTCACTGGAAACTATGCCTCCCAGGTTCACGCCATTCTCCTGCCTCAGCCTCCAGAGTAGCTGGGACTATAGGTGCCCACCACCATGCGCAGCTAATTTTTTGTATTTTTGGTAGAGAAGGGTTTCACTGTGTTAGCCAGGATGGTCTCGATCTCCTGACCTCGTGGTCTGCCCACCTCGGCCTCCCAAAGTAGTGGGATTACAGGCATGAGCCACCGCACCTGGCCAAATCAGATTTATATTTATAAAAATAAGCCTTATGATAGAAAATAGATTAAAAGAAGGAAGGGAAAATGCCGAGATACTGGCTAGACATTATTCCAGTAGTCTACATAAAAAATAATGGGTAGGGCTAGAATGATAGTGGTGGGCATACTGGGATATGAATGGATTTTACTAGGTTTTGAGGTTGATCCATCAGGATTTGCTTACATACTATACAAAGGCAAGGGGAAAAAAAAAAGGAACCACATATTATTTCTAGGTTGTTGACCTAAACAGCTGGGTTGATAGTGACATAATTCACTTAACTGAAAAAAATCTCAAGAAAAATACATTTCAGGGGGAATTTAAGAGTGTTCTAAATATATTAATACTGAGGTGCCTATGGGATATTCAGATAGGTTCCTGATCAGGAATATATGCTAAGCATAAAGATTGACATAGAATTCTAGAGTTCAAGAGGGTGGTTAGGACTAGTGACATAAATTTGGAGTAATCAGAAAATATAATATACGGTATTAGAAATTTATGGGCATGGGAGATACTACATGGGCAGATAACAGAATGCTATGCAGAATTGAGCCCTTGGGCATTCAAAATGTAGATCTTGGGAAGGCAAGACAGCAAAAGGGATTGGGAGAATGGCGAGGGAACTTGAATATTACTAAAAGTGTGGTATTAGAGATGCCAAAAGAAGAGTTTTTAAAAAGGAGGAGTAATCAACTTGGTTAAATATTACCAAGATAATAATTAAGATGAGGAAAAGAAAAGGCAATTGAGCTGGATGATTTTTATAATATGACAAAAGTAAGTTCGGTAGAAAGTGGTACAGAAGCTAAGTAATTTGCCTAGATATAATTAAAACGTTATTGGTACTATGAAAATCAAAAATAGATGGTGAAACCATCCTGAGAATGGCATCGTATAGGAAAATATTCTTTAAAATCCCAGTGGATTAGCTTTTGACTAATAGGTCTTCTAGGATAGTTTTAAGTAAAAGCAAGTATAACAAAGAGTTTTGGATATTATATTTGGGAGTCTTCTTTATCTGAACGGGAATTAAGAGCAGAATGATAAGAGTTTTAGAAAGAAACAGAGGGTGACAAAAGCAAAAGAGTTACACTGGCATTAGTGGCGAGGTTAATAAAAAAATCCCAAATATGCCATATTAAGGCAGAAATTACATTACCATTGTCAAAAGAAAAATTATGACAAGTTTATTTATAGATCTCATCAACTTTTATTCACAATTCATGAATTGGAGCAGTCTCAATTCTCCGAAATAGAATGGGAGTTCCCACTGAGCAATAGCAGAACAGTGAGTTTTATAAAGTGTGGGCCAGAAAACAGAACAATAGAGAAAAAGAAGAAGCTGATTGATTTATATTTAGTAACTTCAGGTTACTTTTTTTTTTTGTAAGGGTTAAAGCAGAGGGAATGTCCTTATTGTGTTGATTTGGGTAGACTGAAATTTTTTGTTTTTAGGAAAAACTAGCCTTTTTCAGGATCTATCCACTTCTTTAAAGCTTCATTTTGATTGTATGACATTTAACATGAGTGACTCAGTTTTGGTTGGTCTGATCTATTGGGACCTAGTGCAAGAGGTCAGTCGAAAACAACGGTCTCACATAATGTTTGTTTAACACTATAAATCTGTGAATTATTTGTGCAGTTATGATAATACCATGCACAGAAATCATACAATTGCATTCCCTTTATTAATGGAGATACAGAGAGGAGTGAAAGCAGTTGGTATCCTAAAATACTGAGATTACGCTTAGAAATGATCCAAGTTTATAAGTACATTTCATGTTGAAGTAGGCAAATTACGTAGCTGAAAATTCTCATTAAAGGATTTCATGGGCCAGGTTAAAACCTGTACTATTTAAAACGGTATTGAAAGGAATTTCAACGCAAGACTCATCTATTTCTATTTGCTCTGTGCTAACTTTGAAATGACATTTATGTAATCTTTACTTGTATGCAAATTTATGTTAATGACATAACTGATGCTTGGAATCTAAATTGATGTGGAGTGAAAGCAAAGTACTGCAATTAAAGCTTTGTGAATATTGGCCTTTCTGAAAAGAATCTTGAAATATCAATGGAATTCAGTTGTACATACAACGTGTCGGGTCTGCGTGGATTGAGCATGTAGGGATTTCATTATATATTCCTTTGCCAGCATCAAGCTTGTAATAGATGTGAGAATAGAGGGGTTTCTCTACAAATAGACTTTAAAAAGAATAATGGGTAGACTGTCCATTACTAAGATTAAGTATTTGAAGTCTTCAAAACATTTCTACTATTTTCTTTTTAGGTAGGTGGCTAGAAAATAATATACTAATCTGGTTTTTTATTAACAGTACACTTACTTTGACTTCTAATAGCCTGTTCATAGAATTAACTTTAAGGCTAAAGGAAAATGAGCTTCAAGAACGTTTATTCTATAGAAACTGCAATTAATATTCTTTGTGCTTTATCCAGTATAATGAAATTGATAATTCCCTTTAGGGAGTCAGCCAGTTGGGAAATTGATGGAATTTTTAAGAATATATTAATTTAGAAGATCCTGTATTATAGCTGAATCTAGACTAATTGTATCCCTAAGTAAATGATAGGTTTGGTCCCTTACCTCTGTTTGTTTTCTTTGTGAATATTTTCCTTAATGTACTTACACTTTTCACAACCGCATGTCACAGCTAGTATCTACTTAATTAAACCTTTATATTTCATTGCAGCAGATGTACTGTACCTATAGTAATAGGTTTTCATCACATACAGGGTGACCTGCCTGCACAATTGAGTTGCTGTCAATTCCTAGCATGGTGAGCACGTGCCTATCCCTGCTCTATTCCTATGTGTAACAGGCTGCTTCCTCATTTTTTTAATTCCTAGGTTGCATAGATCTCTGCTCAGCAAACAAATACATATTCCATCATCTATATTCACTTATTGTCTACTTTTCTAACATGAATCCCAAGTGGATGAATGTTTCTATATGCTTTTGTGTTGAAAAGTCAATTGTTAGTAGGGTCTTCTTTTGCCATACTTGTTATCTTCAACTATCACTTATATGTAAGCTGTTTATTGTGGCAATAACTTCCACTGAAAAACTAACCTATTCTACTGATAATTCTATGAATGTGAATAGACAAACAGATGCTGGGTTACACATATTTGTACAGAACTTTCCTAATGCACTATCTTACTATTACCAGTATTTTATAAAACACACGCACACAAAGAACAACTACAAAACCGACTTTCAGGAAAGGTTGTATTAAACTAACTCTCCTATTCAAAAGCAGTTATATACTCTGAACTATATATATATATCTGTATTATATATATGTAGTGTGCACATGCAAGCACACACACACACACACAGAATTATTCGCAAGCACTGAAGAGTGACCAAAAGCAGGCAGAAACAGAGGGGGGATTCAGTCCTTGAAAAAAAAAATAACACTGAGTGAAAGCCACATGGATATGACATGCTCTAATTAGAATACAGAAAGCTGCTGTTTTATCACCTGAGGAGTCAGTGGTTGGAGCATGGGGTTGAAAAGCAGCTGAAGATTGAAAGGTGATGTCTTTGAAGTGAGGATGCTGCATAAAAGGGAGCCTTCAAATCTGCATGCGACACCCCTCAAATCTTTGGCCGACCTCTAATCTATGCATGAATGGGACACATTCCAAGTAGTCCAGGGGAAAACATTAGTTAATTGAACTAAAGTACTGAGCAGAAATTTAGCAGCTGCTTCCTGGAGGGGAAAGAAAGACTTATTCAGTTAGAGAGACTCTAGGACTAAGGAAAAAAATTAAAATAGATCAGTCTTTACAAACATAAAACCAAGCCTTCACATATTAAGAGATCCATTAGTAATGTAATTGGCTGACAGAATAAAACTCAATAAATTATTAGAGGGAAATGACAAATCCAGACTATCTACAAGATATTCCAGGTATTATGCCCAATTACAAGATTTGTTAATATACCCAAAAAAAGTGTTAGTAGAACAGAATGACAGAATATCTCAATATTAGAATTATCAGGCAAGGACATTAAAATAACTCCAATAAATATATAATAAAATATGTATGAAAAAGATGTTTTAAGAGATGGAGAATTGAAAGATATATGAAAACTGCTAAAAAGAACTATATGGGAAGTCAACAATTGGGAAAAATTAGTACATTTAATTTAAAAAATGATTGAAGTGTATAATATTTTATAATAATACAAAGATCAACTCATTAGGAATAATTACCGAATATGTACATAGTTAATAACAACCTATCAAAATATATGAAACAAAACTTAACAGAATAAAGAGAACAATTTTTTTAAAGTGCAGGATTTTTGTACCTTTCTCTCTGTACTTGATGGAACAAGTAAGCAAATGCCAGGCAAACTATAACTATATAGGAGATTTAAATAGCAACATCAATTTGGCCAAATTGACATTAATAAATCACTAAAATATACCTCGTTTTTAAGTGTACGTAGAACAAACACCATAATAGACCATATATTGGGCTAAAAAATAAGTCAGATTTTAAAATAATAAAATCGTTTAGAGCATGTTCTCCAACACAATTAGAAATAGTTAAAAACTAATATAACATTTCTAGAATATCTTGCACAGTTTTAGAATTTATGCAACACAATTCTAAATAATGGATAAGTCAAAGAAAAAAAATCAAAAGAAAAATTAGAAAAAGGTTTTTACCTGAATGATAATAAAAATTTGTGCAGCATATCAAAATTTGTCTTGGAAACTTCTTAACCACAAACACCATAAACATTGTACAAGAAACTAGAAAACATTTCTAAGAAAAAATTTAGAAGACAGGTAGATTGAGAGATATACTGTCTTCAAGAATTGGAAGACTAGGCTGGGCATGGTGGCTCACATCCAGCACTTTGGGAGGCCGAGGCAGGCGGATTACCTGAGGTCAGGAGCTCAAGACCAGCCTGACCAACATGGCAAAACCCTGTCTCTACTAAAAAATACAAAAATTAGCCAGGTGTGGTGGCAGGCGCCTGTAATCCCAGCTACTCTGGAGGCTGAGGCAGGGAGAATTGCTTGAAGCCAGGAGGCAGAAGTTGCAGTGAGCTGAGATCACACCACTGCACTCCAGCCTAGGTGACACAGTCAGACTCTGTCTCAGAAAAAAAAAAAAAAAAGGAATTGGAAATTAAATATTGTTAAGATATAAATTTTTCCAAAATTGTTCTCAGATTCAATACCCTTCTAACAAAAATCTCAGTAAACTTTTTTGTAAAATTTGATGATCTCATTTAAAAATGTGCATGGAAATATAAATGACTTCTTAGAGTCAAAATAATTTTGAAAAACAACAAAGTTGGTGGACTTATACTCCCTGATTACTATGGCAATCCAGAAAGCAGTTTTTAGATAAGGATAGGCAAATAAATCAGTAGAACAGAAAAAAACCTACCTGATGGCCTAGCTATTTCATTCCTAGATATTTACCTAAGAGAAGAAAAACATATGTCCACCGAGAATTGTGTATTAGTTCATTTTCACACTGCTATAAAGAAATGCCTGAGACTGGGTAATTTATAAAGGAAAGAGGTTTAATTGACTCATAGTTCTGCAGGCTTAACAGGAAGCATGGCTAGGAGGCCTCAGGAAACTTACAATCGTGGCAGAAGGTAAAAGGGAAGCAGGCACCTTTTTCACAAGGCAGCAGGAGAGAGAGGAAGAGAGCACAAGGTGGGAAGAGCTCCACACTTACCAAACAACCAGATCTCATAAGACTTACTCACTATCATGAGAACAGCATGAGGGAAACCACCCCCATATTTTAATCACCTCCAACCAGGTCCCTCCCTTGACACATGAGGATTACAATTTGGATTACAATTCGAGATGAGACACAACCAAACCATATCAACTTGACAAAAATATTTGTAGCAGTTTTAATTCATAATAGCCAAAACCTCAAAATATCTCAAATGTGCATCAACAAGACAGTGGATAAACTAATGCTGGTATATTCACTCAATTGAATTCTCCCTAGCAAAAGAAAAGGCATAAAATACTGAGGCATGCAACAACGTGGATGGGTTTCAAAACACTGAACAAAAGAAGCCATAGGCAAAAGTACATACAATATAGATTCATTTATACCAAAGCCTAGAAGAGATAATATAAATGAGGACAATGAGTGCAAAGAAGGAATGTATTGACTAGCAAGTAGTGGTTGAAAAGTTTCTGAGGTAACGGAAATATTTCATGTCTTGATTTGAGTGGTGATATATAAATATATAAAATGTCCCAAACACACAAACTATGTACTAAAAGTCTGTGCACTTTCAATCTTTCAAGATGTTAGGGAAACATAATTCTTGTGAATTAAAATAAAATGTATTGAGCTAAAGATTATTAATGTGAATACATAACTTTAGTCTCTAGTAGAAAGAAACTAAAAAAATATGTTATATTCTTATTTATTCTATATTGGAGAATTAATTTTGTGAATTTCACAATTTAAAGTTCAGCTAAATTACATCGGGCTATCTTCAGATGTGCTTTCTGTTTTTTCTTTTATTTTCTCAAGAATTGAAGAGTAGCAAAAATGGAGAAGAAAAATGAGGATATTTTTTATTCCCCTCAAACGAAAGATTTAATAGAAGTGTCAGTACTGTTTCTATATTCATTGGACTTTTTAGTGTATTCCAGCCACCTTTCCAATTCCCAAAATCAGAATACCTGAGTTCGATGACTATTTTTTCCAAAGAAACTGCAGAAAGTCATACTGCCCATGTGCACAGCAAGTTCGAAGTGCCAAAAAATCAACACCTTCTCCCAGAAATTCTATTCAAATAGCTTTTGAGAATTGGTAAATAAATATTGCAACTCCTTTGCCCAGTGAGTGGGAAGGGTCTGAGGCATGTGTTTTGCACCATTTCCCAGAATTTCCCTGTGGGATTAAGGTTAATTCATCCTGGGTGCTATCTGGCTTATTTATTGGCTGCTTCCACATTACACCTCATGTTGCATTTTCAGGGATCACCTTCAATAAACATTTTTGGTGGCTCCTACAGAGAATGTGCTCGCAGAATGAGGCAACCTTCCTCTGCTATCTTTGCATGTATTTTGGAAACAATTTTAAAACAACTGACAAGTTAAACCGAGATATACAACATATACAGGGAAATTGAATTTGAGTGATTCTTTGCAATGTTTTTGAATACAGGAGTTAATATCTATACATGGTGTATTGTCAAATTGGTATTATTATTGATCTTGAATAGTTTTCCACAATTCTGAGGTCATGCTTCTCAAGAAGCATTTGAGGCTAAGGAATTTACTATGATAATTATATGTCATTTACTGAATCTGAAGAACTGTTTATCAGAAAGCCCAACTCCAAGACTAGGATGATTTGTATGCATTTGTGTCAATAATAGTGTCTCCTAAAGTAAGGTAAAAATAAAGTCAAAAGACTCTTCTCAGGGCTGAGTTTCTTAGAGATACACATACAAACCTTTTTCTCATTATCCCATTCTTGGCATGTCAACAGAAGCAGTGTTTTTTCATTTATCTTAGTAGTCATCAAGACACATAGTAATTTACTTGTGGTGGTATGCTCTTTTCCCTGCTATTTGTTTTCATGGTGAAAATACATATGGTTTGGCTATGTACTTAATAGCACAAATGTTTATCAATATTGCAGAAAATCTGTCACACTAAATTTTCAGAAGGATTTATGTCAACATGAACATACACACTTATATGTACTAGCTTTTTAAAATTCTAAAACAGAAATAGGTTGATATGATTTTAACGTCAAATAAAATCTTAATTGTATGTAGACTAATCAAAAGTGTGAAAGTTACCTAAAGATCTTTTAGTTACAGGGCTATTCTAAAATCTGAAATCCTCTTTTTAGTAAAATTGTTGCACCAAATTATTTTTTCAAATTTTAAAAATATGAGATGCCAGTTTCTAGTATTATCTTTTCACAGTTGCTAACTGATACTTCAAGTTTATATCAATGTTTTTATTTGAGGGTACTCTATCTTCTCTTAACTTCTGGTTTAAGCTTTTTTGACTGTGGGGTTGTTCTGAGATCTTTATTGCTAAACTCATGTACTAACTAACCCACATGTAGATAAAATATGTTCATGTTTATAAGGTCAACTGTCTTAACTCCTTTATGAAAAGTGTTTGGAGTATATAACTACATTAAACTTATTTTAAAGAATAAAAATACTGAACAACTGTACACACTTTTAATGTTCATGATTTAAAATATTTTAATTAGATGTTATCTGTCTTTCTCACACCCACTCCCTGCCCCTACTGATGGTTAGTGTGTGTCTAATTTCTTTAAACAGTGTTTAATATTGAATGTGTTGTGTTTTTTAAGTCACTGCCAGATTTGGAACTACATCTGTGGCCTATTCCTTTCTAGTTCTGCCCAGCTTTGCCGCTGATATTATCAATAGTGTTGTATATAAAAGCTGAATGCCATTATGATTTAGAGACCAATCCTCTGGCATTGTGCCAAATAAGTCTAATTTGGGATCTGGGGAATGATAGACAAGAAAATTACAACTAGAAGAAATGTACATCGAATTCTAATTGAAAGCATGAGGCTTTGGGTGTTTTATTTTTTTATTTTGCATTTTGTTGTTGTTTGGGGAATTTTAAAAACCTGGAGTTCTGTTACAAAAAAGCCACAAAACAGGTGCAAAATGGTATATTTTATTCATTTTCAGGAATAACAGCATAAAATCTTCATTGATATAATTGTGAGACTTCACTGAAAATTATGATTTTTAATAACTACATCTGTTATCTTTAAGCAAACCAAATCTATTTGGCAATTATTGGTGGAGTAACTAAAAACATTAAGAAATAATTTGCTATTTCTCTTCTTGCAACTTCTCTCTAAGTTTGAATTCATTCGCTTTTAGAGATTCAATTCTTACCCCTCAGTGAAAACCTTAAAATAATTGGATATCTTGTGTTACTCAAATTTAACATGCCCAAGGTCAAGTTCAACAAAGAAAGTATTTCACTGGTAATACATTTAGTAAATGCTACATGTTTATCCCTCTTGATTCAGATTTACTGCCCCTTCTTTGTTTCGAATTTTGTGTTGATGGCTATTTTTTCCAGTTTTCATAGAAAAGTTTGGAGTTATCTCATTTCACATACACTTATAAGAAGCATGTTTATAATTTCTTACTCTCAGTTCCCGTATTTAGTATTTCTACAGGGTTTGTTGCTTGTTCTTGTGAAATGCACTAGGATTTACTCATCATCTTATCCCACGCTTCTGTTTGTAGCTAAATCTTATTCTAACTTCCATTTATTCTTGCTGAGTTACTGTCTTTCTGAACTGACTCCAATCTCTCTCCCTTTCTACTCACCCTGGACTCTGCTTATCTTTCTAGAACTGCCCCCAACTCTTCATCCCTCAGGAATTTGCAATGCCTCCTTTTCACTTGTCTCCTAAAACAAGTCTCCTTCAGTAAGTTTTCAAATCCCCTCATAACTATCCACAGACTACCTAACCCCAGTGCATATTTCAATGGAGACTTCATTGGTTTTCTTATCTCCCAACATCCAGGGCTATTCATAGTGACACACAGGCTTGACTCAGGCCTTAGTTTTTTGAAACAATGCAGTATTTAGGCATTTATTTTAAAAGACACTAGAGCAATTCAGTAAGGTTCTAATTGCTAGGTGATCCCTAACCTTGTTTTCAGGATGATAATTTGATGACAACTTGTTGATAAAAATTGGTCCCCAACATGTGCCTCCACTTCATTAAACTTGTCTATGAAATTGTGAAGAATCAATGTTTTATATACAATATTATATACAGGTTTCATCTACTATATAGGATAGTGTCTACCTTCTATCTGCTTGTGAAACTTAGGCGGAGAAAGTGCAAGGGTAGCCTGTTGTCATTGCTACTATTGTTCAATATTTTTATATAACTAGAATGTTTCTGGTTTTATTTATAGCAGAATGTGCCCTACTGTACAATGCAATAATTTGTTATTGAGATAGAAATCTTGAGGTGTCTCTTAGAAGTACCACCTTCTGATTTGGTGCCAAAGTATGACAGACAACCAGTCCTATGCATTGTTTGAGAATGTAAGTGAGATCACACCAATTACCAAGATTATAACTGGTTTTCCTTGATATTCCTTGGGCTCTCCATTTGTTCAGCATGTCTTTCAGAGACACATACACCAAGTTTAAAAAATGTTGCCATAAATTATTCATTTCCTTAAGCAATAATATGTTTTATTCACTGTGTCAGATGTGTTGTGGAAGAATAATTACTCTATTTTGTGATTTTATAAAGCATATTTTCTATATTATTATTAAATATCTGATTACTTGAGATAAACCAGCCACCCTCTTTTTTTCAGTATTTGGCAAGAAAGGAAGAAGAATGAAATTATTTGTGTTATGGAGCACAGTTTATTAGATAATCCCTGCGATGGAAAATATTGTTTCCCAGATATCAACAAAATGGTATTCTTTTTCCTATTTGGCATTACCTTGAATAGTTAAATGTAAATAAATAAAGAAAAATTTAAAAATGTAAAATGTGCATATTTTATGCTATTTCCAACATTAACACTCAGAATTGCACATCTCATCTAATTATTCTAAATGCTTATGAAGAATTTTGAATTATTTTCTCTATATTATCTCTTATGAATCCTATAAGGAGGAAAGATGAGTTGTAAGATTATCAAGACATCAGCATAAACTATTAACAGACAATACAATGGTTAGTCACTTGATATATAATTTTATATAAAATTACATTTTATGGTTCTTTCAGACCATTTCTAATACTATATAAATATGCACACACTTGCAACATATACATTTTCTGTTAATTTATTTTGCCTTGAGAGTATTACCCATGTCTTTATGGGTATCCATTTAGAATAAGACTTAACTAATACTACCAGGGCCTTACAAAGTGAGGGATATAATTGGACATTTAGATGATAAACATCTAGAGACCAATTTTATATTAGTAACGCATAGCTTAGTTCAATATATTCATTCCTATATGTATGCTATTGATTTAGTATCCCTTTTTTGGGTTTACAATTTTCTGATCTCAACATATTTTCTTTTTTAAAACAAATAAGACCGAACCAAGCTAGCAGCTTGTATCATGTGAGTAATTTAAACACAGAGACCCAATAGCAACATTTAAAACCTGGGAACTCTAGTCCATGTTATAGCATTCTCAAATCTTTAATGGTTACAAATATGCCCAGAATAAAGATGGTGTATTTTCTGTACCATATTTGAATCAATTTTTCAATCTACAACTTAAAATAATAGCAATTTGTTTTAGAACTCTTGTGTGGACTAATGTGTGTAATGCTGAACTGAGAGTTCCCAATAGGTCCTTGGGGAGAAAAACAAAGTTCTCCTTTTTAAAAACAGGCATTCAAAATTCTCCATATGCATGTAATAATAGATAACATCTGGTATTCTGAATGTTAATGTTGGGAGCAACTTTCAAAATCTACAAATTTTATATTTTTTTCATTTTCTGCATTTCTTTATATTTATTCCTTTAGGATGAAGAGCCGTGCAAATGTCTGCTTCCCCCAGCTGAGTGGTTGTAGGGAGGTGACTGAAGTACACTGAATTAAGTATAAGGCTCATTTTGTTAATTCCATTCCTTTGTGAATTCATGGAGGATTGCCCTGACTCACTAGAGTGGGTCTTGTTTTGTGCCCAAAAAGCATTAACACCCTGTGCAGTCATAATTTTTCATTCATAGAGACCCAGTCATGCAAAATAATCATAATTTCTTTACAGCCTCCTCTTTAGGTATCTCTATTTATCTGGATTTCAGAAAGTAGGTTACCTTGTTAGGGAGTGGTTTTCCTGCCTGACTGAAGAAATCTATTCACCTGGCCTTGGCCCAGTGTCCCTCTGTTTCCATTGTCACATTTAATAGGCTCTTCTAGCAGGGCCTTACGATTTCACAATCTATAAGCCATTAGCTAAAGCTATACCAAACCTATGAGAATCAATTCCAGCATATGTGGGATTTCGGTTTTATTGCCCAAGAGTCAATAATAAATATTATCCCTCAACATGCCAGGAGTGCACAGGTGTCTAACTTCTTTGACTTTCCAGCTGGATTATTTTGAAGTATTTACTCTCTTCCTGCAAACCCCCAAGCTCTTACAAGGCAGCAGTAAACCATTTTTAAGACATGATCTTGTTGATTTGTTTAGAATGATTCAGCTGAATTTTCTGTTTGCTTTGGGCTTTGAATTAATTTTTTTTTCACTCTTGCTGAGGGAATGTGCTAATGTATCTTCCTTCTCACATTGGGAAAAACAATAGATATATAAAATAATGTTTGGTCTGCAGTAACTCTATTTTCCATTGTAGTTGAAAAGGTTAGTTCCAAAGTAGGAAAACAGGAAGATTCCTGGATATAGGAGCACCAGCAGAATTAGCATTATATAGGGCCACTGTAGCATGATCTTCATAATACTTCATTCCTGGCCAGTCTTTTCTATAGTAACCTAAACCCCAAAGAGAGAAAGGTTTCCCATTTGAGGTAACAGCCAGTTCTTGGGCTAAGCCAATTATTTTTATTTCCTTTATTGGTCTTGAAATATGTCAATTGCCCCAAATTCAAGTAATACCTAAATGTAAATGTATTTCTAAATAAATAGAAATGATTTTGGGTATATTATTTTGCCTATCCTATATGTGATCTCCCCTCTGGAACGGTGGAAAATAGTAATATGTTTTGCATTATTTTTATAACTGAGTCAAAGACAGTGGCAGTTTCTAAAATTCCATCTTCATCCTGTTGTTTCCTAGACCTCTTGCAGTTTGGTAGGGCTATGTGTTTAGTCCTGAGCAGTGTCTTAGTGGCAGAAATGACATCTGTTGCATGGTGACCATATAGTTCTCTCTCTTCTCTTGTTCCTGAAAACAAGGAGACCGTGTGTTGGGATGGCGGAGCCACCAAATAACGCAATCTGAATTCCTGAATCACAGTGTGGAAGGTAGTTATGTCAGAAAGTAGCTCAGGTCTATAATGATCTTTGCATGTGTGAAAAGCAAACTTTTATAGTATTAAACCCTGATAGTGTGGTGTTTATTTGTTACCAACACATCGCATACCTATCGCCAATATGTATGAGCACTTGATAATTTGTCAAGACTGTTTGCAAACATTGTTTAATTCACTTCCTGAGAACCACTGAACTGATAAGGAATTTGAGGCTCAGGGAAGGGCTTACTTGTCCCAGATCAAACTCGTAGTAAATGATAGTGACAGGTGTTATAATGTAGATCTTCCTTCACATAGTTCATGATACAATATATTGTATCTATTACCTTTTTCTCAAAATGAAACCTGCTTTGGCCACATACAACATCTTGATCTAAAAAAAAATGACATTGAATCATCATAGAGTCTAATTTTCCTTCTTAAGAACGGTGACACTTAAGTTTCTGTAATCAGAAAAGAATTCCTTCTGTATATAAATTTATCTTTCAGTGTTTAGAATTTTAAGCATATGTAAACAAAACTTTGGTAGATATTACCACAGAGAATTATGCTTTGTCTTAAAGACATGAAAGCATCTGAAAGTATTATGAGAATTACAACATATTTTCAAAGCGAATTGTTTGTGTAGGAAGCAACATTGAGAAATCTATGAAAGCAAATATTTCAGTAGGTTATTTTCCCCAAAATTTCATTGCTTGTAGTAAAAACACCTACCTCATAACAAGTGATACTGTAATCAAGGTTCTCAGTTTTCTATACAGTATTTATTGAATTAAAATGAAGAGGGAATTGGTGAAAATTAATGCAGGGTAATGAGTCCCTACTTTTTTTTTTTTTTTTTTTTGAGACAGATCTTTGCTCCTGTTGCCCAGGCTGGAGTGCAATGGCACGATCTCAGCTCACTGCAACCTCCGCCTCCGGTGTTCAAGGGATTCTCCCATGTTAGCCTCCTGAGTAGCTGGGATTACAGGCACATGCCACCATGCCAGGCTAATTTTTGTATTTTTAGTAGAGACGGGGTTTCATCATATTGGTCAGGTTGGTCTCAAACTCTTGACTTCAGGTGATCCTCCCACCTCCGCCTCCCAAAGTGCTGGGATTACAGGCATGAGCCACTGTGCCCGGCTGAGTCCCTACCTTTTAAATGGTCTATATTTTTCTCATGTCTGCAATGTGTATTCTATGGTGTTTTTGTTTAACCAGGCTTTATTTCTGAACCTCATTGTTACTTTTGCTGTTACAACCTTCTCAATAGTTATTTATTTCATTTGTACCTGCTAACTAGCTTAAAACAGCATGCTAGAAAGACACCTGAAAACCACTCAGAAGCAGGATCCAAAGAAACAAGTAGATAGTTTATATTAAAGTTAAAATAGCCTCCTATTTCCTCAAATTTGTATCAAAAGCCTACATCTCATTATAAAAAAATTAAGGTGGAAGAAAAAAGTTGAAGAGGTTAATTTTTTTGCATGGCTAAAGAAAAATCTTTATCCTGTGCTCAAAAAATTAACAACTAATATAGTTACATAGGTTATGAATATATTCTTTTATTAAAACATAGTTAAAATATGCTTATGTTTATGTACAATAAAGTTCTATGAAAAATCCTAGTTATAGAAAATAGCTACAAATAAGGACTTAGTCCTATAAAAATAAAGCAAAACATGATAGGAATGCTAGAATCATAAATATTAAGAAGTGAGCCCTGAAGTTCTTATTTCAAGAAGAATGTGCTAGAAGAGATAGCTCTGTGATACATTTGTGGTTTTATTTTATAAAAATCGAAAATACTCTTGATACTCCGAAAGAGTACATATACATATATTTATATATTTCTTATAAATATCTTCTGTATGGGATGCTCAAGACTAAATAATTTTTAAAATTTTTTCTAGTTTGCAAATGTGCATGTGAGCACACCCATATAAATCCCCATGCTACTTTAACCTTACTTATTTTTTGGCACTTATACTTTAACTGTATATCAAAATCCTTATCTCAAAGAGACAAAAAAGCAACTTGAGTTTGGAATAACCTTTTCTGCATTAGAATTGCCTGCTCTCTTTGTAGCAGTGTGGAGGAGTTGCTTGGCTAAGCAGTAAAAGTAGTTCTGGGGTCAGCTACCATAAAAATCCAGAATGGTTTTTCTTGGCAAGGTATTTTCAAGGTATTTGTGTCATGCTCAGATTGATTATTCAAAGTTGGTTTGACTTGACATTCTTCAGGTATTAGAGAACCAAGATTGTTCCAACCAGCCTTTCTCTATTTCTTTACTTACTCATCTTTCTCTTTCTCTCTCTTTCATCTTCTTTTCAAAGAGAAAGATGCTATGTCATAGAATTTTGTCATGAACTCATCTTAAGCTGTTTGTTATTGACTCACTGTAGCCAAACACGACCTAAATAATTATGGATTAAGGTGTTCATAATATGATTTAAATTATGAGTGAAAAAAATGCATTATGCATATTTTGTCAATGAGCTTTTTCTATGTTCATTTATAAGATTATTTGCTTTGGTGTTCTGGACATCTCTCAATAAATGTCATGTATTACTGTGAATATTAAGTGGTTCCACCTCGCCACACTGAAATACACCACATTGTACAAATTTATACTTGACCTTGAAACAATGAACTTTCTCTTTAGAAAATTTATTTAAGACAGTGGAAAACTACAACACTGGTAACAAAACATAAACTGAATAAGAATATTATCAGCACTGAATATTGTTAATAATGTCTAATTTTGAAAATAAAAAAACCTCTCACAGTTCAGTAAACTAAATTTAAGTAATCCACAAAGTAAATCACTCATGAAAACAAAAATAGAATAAACACCAAGTTTGTTTCCAAATGCATCATTATAACTTCCAACAAGGAAGGAAAGTAGACTGATGAATCACGTAGGTGTGCTAAAGAGCATTCAATGCCGTACATGTGGTCTAAATGTTTTGAAGTGGTCCCTTAGAAGAGTAGAATTTTAAAGCTTTTATTATGATGAAACACTTAATGCACATAAATCAGTATACATAACATGTGCAATTAGAAAAAAAAAAAAACGTACTAAAATGAACACCTATGTGCCCACTGCCTGGTTTACAGAGTAGAATGGTATCACACGGTTATCTGTGTTCCACTTTTTGATTTCATTACTCTCCCTCCCAGGAGTTTCATATTTCCTATCTTTGTCTTTGTCATGATCTTCATTGTCATTACAGTTTTGCTAAAATTGTGTAGAATATTGACACTCTATCCTTTACTTTTACATTTTTAGTTTTGTATATAAATGGTACTATAATTTGTGTATTCTTTAACTTGTTTTCCTTACTCATTTTTATGTTTCTGACTTTCATCCAGGCTATTTCTTATAACAATAGTTTTGCTATTTTCATTGCATATGCCTCATTTTAGTTGTGTATTTATGCATGTATCTCATTTTATTATTTCATTCTTTTGCTAATTGATATTTGAATGGATATAAAAATGATGCCATGAACATGTGTGTGGTTTGCTGTCGGGGTCTTACTTTTGAGTGTAAACAAGAATCCTAGAGTATGTTCTATGTGATGCCAAAGTGCCTAATTGATGGTGTTAATTTATACTTTCATTGGCCATTTGTGAGAAATCTTGCTGTTCCATATTCTCTTCAATATTTAGGATTGTCAAACATTTTCATTCTTGTCTTTCTTGTGTATATAAAATAGCATCTGACTGTGGTTTTAGTCTGTTTGCATTTCTCTGGTTAGTTATGAGTTTGAGCACCTTGTATGTTATTAGTGATTTGAGCTTCTATGAAATATTTACTTATCTTTTTGTTCATTTTCTATAGAGCTATCATGGTTTTTACTGATTCAAGATGTGAAGGTTTTCTAGTTATACATGTTATAGATATTCATTCTCTCAGTTTGTGACTTGTGTTTGTACTCTCTTCACAGTAATTTTTAGTAAAGAGAAGAGGTTTCTTCTTTATGATTTGTGCTTTTTACATCATGCTTAAGAAAATCCCTCCTATATTTTTCTAAACATTCTTCCAAAGTTTTAAAAGACTTGTTTTTTACATTTAAGTATTTAATATACCTGGAATCAATGTTCATGCTTAGTGTGAAATATGGATGCATTTTTGCTTCCTAAGAGGGAAGCCAATATGCTTTAGTATCTTTTATTAGCTATCATTTCTTCTGTGACTGTTTCATTCATTATACTTGCTGTTTCTGAGTTCTCTGTTCTCTTCGAGAGTGTCCAGTTATCCAGGCCTGCACAAATATGACACCAACTTAATTATTTAGCTTTATGATAAGATTTGTTAGCTGTTTTAACCACACTCTTCACAGTACTTCTCTTCTTCAAACAGCTTTGTCTCTGTTTGGCCCTTTGATATTTTATATATTTAGAAGCAGCTTGCCAAAGTCCAGAAAAACTCCTATTGAAATTTTGATTGAAATTACAATTAATCTTTAGAAAAACCTGGAGAAAAATGACCTTTGAGTTTTTCTCTCAGGAACAAAGTGTGTCTATTTATTTATTCATGTCTTCTCTAAATCTTTCATAAAATTTATAATTCATATCAATAAAGATCTTTCCCATCTTTTGTAGATACATTTCAAAGTACCTAATATTTTGGTTGTTGTTGTAAATGGAATCTCCAATTATTGTTTGTTTACTTAACTTTTTACTATACTATCCAGGACATCTAGTTCAATATTAGAAAGAAACAGTGATAGTGACAGAATGGTTAGATATAATCTTATTGTTGACCAGGTATGGAGGAAAAGCCTTGCAAATCAATGGAAATGATAGTTATCTCAACAACTTCATCTAAAACAAAGGTACTCCTGGCAAATACGTTTTCCATTGGCTTTCCATCATATCTAAAATGTCATCATTTAGAGATCCTTTGAGGATCAGCTAAGATTAAATTGTACTAAGAAGTATGAGAAATGTAACTGTTTAAGCACCCTGCTGGTGATTTACACCTTAACAATGATTAGATAATATCAGACAATAAGAAAAGAGGGTTAATTTTGATGGAAAAAAAAGTAAATCTCCTTTCTGAGTCATACGGGAGAAAAACACCCAGGTAACAATTCCTCTTATGTTATCACCTGGGTGACTCAGGATGGAGAATTTTTTTCTTCTACAGATCTGGAAGATGTAACTAATAGATATTTGCAAGAACTGCATCTTCCAAGCTGCTTAGCCAATGGCACCGCACAATCTGTCTTTTAAGGAGGTTTTCTTTGAGCAATGGAAACAAATATTTGCCTGAATTTTGCTTTGAAAGATATGTCAACAAAACCTCTAGAATTACCAGAGAAATGTACAGGGTGAAATAATGTATGTATCTGAATACAAGAGGTAGTGGCGGCCTGGCAACTACAGATATGTACATATAACCTTTGGGTTTCCACTAAACATGCTGCTCCTTCTTCACCCATTAGCATTCTGTGCTATAGTTTATAATAATGACTTTTTCTTGTAATTTATTGATCAACTGGAATGCAATTTATTGATTGGGTGGAATATAAATGTGGGTGTGTGTGTGTATAAGACATCAATACTTTTAAATTGTGTCTTACATATATGTTGAATATCTATGCTTTTTATACAAATGTGAGCACCTAACAATAGTAAAGTTATCACTGCTAATTTTCAGGATAGGAATCTTGCAGCTAATGGCTTACTTTATCAGGTAAGATATATGAGTAAAAATAAGATGATAAATAGACTGAGGTTATGATGAGTGGAGGTTAGGGCACCCATATTTCAGTTTCATATTAGGAGTTATTGATAATAAAATTGGGAGTCAAGTTTGCAAATTATTTTTCTGTTAACACCCAATCCAACTACCCCTAGAGGGGCAAAAGAGTCTCTTAATGAGAAAAATGATTGCCTAGGTAATACCAAGTATAAGTAATACGGATGCCCGTTTCACTGATAATTGTTATTTCACATTAGTTGTTCTAGTGTGGAAAGCACATAGTCTTACAGTACAAAACGGTTAAACAATGAACTTCTAAGATGACTTGTCAGACCATAGAAGACAGGAGAGTCCTCAGAGCTTTATGTCACCTAGGACATATTTGTGAATATGAAAATATTCTTCCACCTTCCCGCCAGCTCACCACAAAGCAAAATTTGCAAGAAAATCAGGTCGCTTCAGAAATCCACCACAAGCTGCCAAAGCTTACAATTTCTCTCTCTCCTAATGATTTCTGGAGGTAAGAGGCTAGAGAGATTAAGAGAGCAAATTATTTTCTAGTACTTGATTTTTTTTTCATTTTGTTATAATGACAGCAAATTGCATAACAGAACTTTTCAAATGAATAAAAAATATTTTTGAGGAAGAGCTCTGCCACAGAATAACTGAGTATTATGAACAGATTATTTCGCAATGCATTTGTTCTCTTCATGAATCATATTAATAGGCCAGGGTTTTCTGTGAACCTTGGGTGCATAAAACATCAGTAAAAAGAAAGCACATCACTAGTGCTGATCTGAGGAGATGATAGGAAGATGAGTGTGCTTGACTCCATACTGACTGGTTTTCTTTAAATCTTTCTGACTCTGCAATAATTTGGAATATGATGTTAAATGATGAAGAACAAATAACTGATATTATTGGAGTAGTTCGCACTGTACCAGGCGTATGTACATCATTTAACTAATTTGACCCTCTCACCCACCCTTTGAGGTAGGTGATATTTAATTTATTTCACAGGCGAAGACAGTTTGGTCCTCCTTAGATGGTAATTTGGTATAATGAGAATGGCAGAATTGAGAGAAAAACTTGAGTCTTCTGATTCCAAGATGACTGCTCTTTACATTGGGGGTTATTTATCTGGTTGACAATAAAATTTAAATTTTAGATCACAGAGAGAATATATATATATATATACACACACACACACACGTGTGTGTGTGTGTGTGTGTGTGTGATTTCAGCCCCATATTAGGAATTATTGAGTCTGAAATTGAGAGGCAAGTTTACAAATTAGTTTTCTGTAATACCCAACCCATCCTATAGAGATAGTTGAATGATGACTTAAATATTTGGCCACATCTTGCACGCATAGCAAAAATCCTTCTAATTCTAACATTTCCTCTTCATATTTATTTAGGACACAAGCTGTTAGAGTATTAAAAAATAGTATGTCTTCCAGAGCATAAAGTACAGGGTCCAGGATGAAGAATTCCATTTCTGTCTTCCTGACAGAATGTTTGCTTAAGTGGGAACACGGGATACATCTATACTGCTAGACTCTTTGAGAGAAAATGTGGGCAATTTTGCAATCAAGGGCATTTTCCTGTCACTGCCCCATATAGTCTGTTGATGAATGGATTTCTAATCAACAGCATTGTTCCATTTGAGCACAAGTTAGTAAGTCTAGAAAATTCCATAAAACCAATTTTAACTGTGTTATGCTTAGCATCAAACATATCCGGTGGCCTGGAAGCAGGTTAAAAGTATGCTAAAGTTGTAATATGGCTGTTTTTAAATTTACTTGAGGGTAAGATTCTCTGATTACCCTTCAATAAGATCTCATATCTCTTGAACATTTTCAATGGCTTTGACAAATGAAATTTACACTAGAGTAGCTTTGGAGGATCCCATTTGCCACCAGAGGGAATTTTCAGAGGTTTGAAAAATTTGCTATGACCAATGAAACTATAAGCTTATTGACAGTCCTAATAAAATTGAGCAACTTTGTCGGATCTCCTTCCATGCCTTTCTGTATCTCAACAACTATTTATTGAGTGCCAACAATGTAGCAGTCACTGTTATAGATACTAGGGATAAAAATACCATTGAACAAAACAGATAAAGTTCATGCCTCAAGGTACTTCCAATTCATATGAGGCAAAAAGATGCTGACAAAATAAATACACACTGTTTATGTTAAGTGATAAGTATTGTAAAGAATAAGGCAGGGAAAGGAATGGAAAGTCGTGGAGAGGACAGTGTTTTCTGTATGTAGGCAGAGATCTTTGCCCTGGTAAGGAAAAAGAGAAGGGACCTGAATAAATTAAGGAAGAAGCCATGAAGCAATAGTGGAATAAAGCATTCTGAGAAGAGGGAAGAACAGTGAAAATGCTATGTTTGTGAGTTGCTTTTTGTGTTTGTTTCTTAAGTGTGGCTGAGAACAGAGTGGGAATTGTTGGAAATGGGGTTAGAGAGGCAGGCAGCTCAGGGTCATGCAGGCTATGGAGGGACTTTGCAGATTCCCCTGAGTAAGATGAGAAGGAAGAGCCATTAAATGGATGACCTTAACTGCTTTGTGGGGCTTAGAATGCATAGAGCCAAGAGAAAAATCAGGCAGACCACGCTAATGGGTAAATTCCAACTTGCCAATACCTGGGAGGTAGGTCTACCCTAAGTGGAGAGCAGGTGTTCAGCTTCCGGTTTCCTGCTGCCACTTCTGAGAAAAGCCAATTTCAAAACTCCTTCTCCTTTGTCTTCCCTTCCTGAACACCCATTTTAAGTGCAGGAGTGGCAGAGAGGGGATACTAAGGTCTGAGTATATCTATAGCTGGTGCTCAAACATCTCTGCTTGTTCTTTAGCAGGGGCAACCAAACATTTCTGTATCCTGAGCTCCACCTCTCTTCCTTAAAATTTGCTGTTTTGGGCACTGGCATAGAGGGTTATAGTATAAAGCCACAATGACAATGGAAGGTTACAGGACAAAGCCAGAATGACATATAGAATCATCCAGATGTAAGTCCAAGTAGAAGACTGAGAAATGCACTATTTGATAATCTGAAGGAACTGTCTATGGCTTTTTTTCCCCTTAAATCATGAAACTTCTGTTAGTGCTTCAAAATCTTTACAAAATATTCAACTTAGTATCTCTTTGGGCTACCAACATTCTGACAAATTAGTAGAATATAGGCAAATTCACTCCATTGTCATCATATTCCCATTTATAGTGATTTTTAAAATGTTTTCCTTTCTGGATGTAACCATAGAAAGACTTTCGGATACAGCTATTTTGAAACTGTAAATTACAGTATAATTTTAATTTCAAAACTATTTATCGAGTACCAGTGTACAGTACTGAGTCCTTCTTTATAATGTTATTTTTAAAACCTACATATTTTAAAGGGGATGCTGTCTAACTTTAATCATTTCTCCATTTAATGTTTTTTGTTGTTGCTCAAAAGAGATATATGTATCTGTGATTTTTCTTGTGTATTAACAGTTTCAGTGAGGATCAAAGTGACCTAAGTACAGTCTACCATAAAGGAAGTTTTTGTCAGCAAGGACAAAATGTTTTAGTCACTGATACATAGCGACTTTTCAGCTTAAATACGATGCATATTGATTAATACTTTTGACATTTATTTTCATTGTTAAGGTGTTTGTTTTCAGAAAGCAGCATGTGTATTCACTAATGGTCATTTTGATAGCTAAGATATTATTTTGAAACTTTTATGATAATTTCATGTTTAACTTTGAATGTGGCTAACTACTTTATATGAGTTTTTTTAAAGCATAAAGAATACATTTAAAAATTATAGACCAGAATCACAGAGAGTATTTATCAGCAGACATTGAAGGCGAAATAGATTAAATAATATTACTAAAATATGAAAAACTAAGAACTTTTTTTCATTTAAAATATGCATAATTAGAAAGTGGTAATAGTCATACCTAAAAGGAATTCCATATCCAAAGTGGGGAATCTATAATTTTCTGTACATCAAAGAAGAGATGTGCCAGGTAAATGTGGTTCCACCAGAGTTTTATGCTGTCCAAAAATAGATTAAAATTGGTTTCATTTTATCTTCTCAAAGATTCAGAAAACCTTATGACTAAAATAGTATACAACATAAGAAGTTATTAACTTGGAATTAATATGAACTGAGAAATCTTTTCCAACTCCCACAAGTCTAGATTAGTTGTCTTTCCTTATCTTATCATAGCATGGAGAACTTAATAATTATTATAGCACTTATCCTATTGTATTATAATTTCTTTTTACTTGCCTGTCTTCCATGTTAGACTGTAAGCCACTCAATGACAGAAACTATATCCTGTTCAACTTTGTATTCCAACACTTATCACAATGCCTATTACATAATAGGTTAAATATTTATTGGTATGATTATTCTGTGTGTGACTTTAAATTGGGGGTACATAATCTTGGTCTACCATTTACTCCAGCCATGAATGAGCCAGCTAGCTTTGTGCAGCTGTGTCTCTGCAGAACCTTCTATCTCTTTATTTTTTATTTATTATTATTATTTTTTGAGACAAAGTTTCCCTCTGTCACCCAGGCTGGAGTGCAATGGCATGATCTCGGCTCACTGCAACCTCCACCTCGAGGGGTCAAGTGATTCTCCTGCCTCAGCCTCCTGAGTAGCTAGATTACCGGTGCCCACCACCACACCTGGCTAATTTTTGTCACTTTAGTAGAGACAGGGTTTCACCATGTTGGACAGGCTGGTCTCGAACTCCTGACTTCAGGTGATCTGCCCCCTTCAGCCTCCCAAAATGCTGGGATTACAGGTGTGAACCACTGCTCCCGGCCCCCTCTGTCTATCTGTCTTCCCCAGAGCTTTGCAGACATTGCAGTGGAGATGCCTGAGAGACTATGCCTAACAAACACCCATGTGCAGCCCAGAAATGTTAGGCATTACTTTCCCCTAAGGCAATCACTGACAATGAAACACTAGCATTAGTGGATAAACATTCCCCTCTTTGGTTCCTTAGGTGAACAAGTCTGCAGCACATTTAATACATTTCCATGAAGGGTCCTGGTGGGGTGGTCAAGTTACCCACAGTGGAGATCAGCTGGAGAATCCAGCTGTCCATTGCTTTGCCCTTCTTCTCTGTTTCATCTTACCAGTCTCCAACTTAACTGCTGCCTGAACTCATTTCTCAAATAAAATGTCTTTACATACACCTTGTTTTAGTTTCTTTTTTCAGAGAGCATCTAATGCTAAGACACCATCTAATGAAACTAATGAAAGTTATATAAGTCATCTGAATATCTGTTTTACTGTTATGCAAAATAACAGATGAAGAAAATAGACCTAACAGCAACAAAATAGCACCCACCATTTACCTGGGTAGGGACAATATTCTAAGCTTACAAGAGTGAAATTTTATGCCACATCAAAAGTCCTCTCTCAAGATTAACTTGGTACCTTTCTTTCTCTTTCTATATATTTATTCAGAGAAATAACTCCCAGACTGAACAGGTAGGAGGAAGAGGAGGAAAAAAAAGAGGGCATTTTCAATTATCTTCCCCTAAGACTAACATTTTCAACACAAGGTAGATCAGACAAATAGGACCACAGTATATGCCACAGGAGGCTTATCTTGCACATGCTACTCTGCTACCCTTTCTGAACAAATTTTGCAATCAGCATATGACTCTAGTTTATTTTATGGGTAACATAAGTCATCTTTGTAAATTGGCAGATAAACCTTTATTAGTGGTTTATTTCAATTTGCTTATATTTGGTATTTTTGCCCGTACATTTAGAGTAAATATTAAACCACAGTTTTCCCTTTGTTTTATTAGACTTTGGAAATATGATCATAGTAGATTTATAGAATACAAGTATAATTTTTTAACATATTTTTATTCAATGTTTTAGAGCAAATTATGTAATATTGGCCTAAGCGTGCATAAACAGTTAAAATATAGTTTACCAAACTAGAGCTATTTGGAGTTAATGCTATTAAAACTTTTAACTTTTTAAATAGTTATTAGTATATGCAAACCCTTGTCTTCATGCCTTACTACCCTGTAACATTGGGCAAGTTACTCTGTGCTTCAATATTTTCAACTATAAAATGAGGACGGATGATAGTTCTTACCATATAAGGCTGTTGTGATGATTCGGTGAGTTAAGATATGTAAATATTAAAATATAAGTACTTACAACAGTGCTGGGACATAGTAAGCACAAAATAAATTCTAGTTACAGACTTCAGAGAGAACATCACAATAGCTTAGGTACAGATAATCTTTGTATTGTTGGTAAATGAACTACTCAAAAAAGTTCACTGAAACACCCGATGCAAACTGCAAACCAGGAAAATCTGTCAGCTTGACACTGCCTGCCCTCACTCCATTGGAAGATGCTTCAGACTCGAATATAGAAATATTCCCCACTGGCTGCTTTTTAGACTAACAAAAACAAAAACAAACAAAAATAAACTGAATTTGTAGTTTGTTCTAACCATCAACATTTGTTTTCCTTTTGTTTTATAGAAATACCACTTATAAAGTAACTGGCTGATCACGCCATACAGAGGCCTAACAGGTGGAAGCCAACCTGCAACATCATTTCCTGAACTGAGACATAACATTTAACTGTTTAACTGGAATGATCTCTTCTGGGGTCTGAGAAACTGGTTGAATGGCTTATGGGACAATCCACCAACTCAGTTTGTGGACTATAAAATTTCTTAGGGAAGTTTCAGACAGGAGAATGTTGATGTTCAGGACACACCACTTCGAAATAGGGCACCTCAGCATTTGGAAAACCAGCAGAAACAGGAAAGTCTGACTTTCCCCCACCCTTATTCCCTCAAGCAGGCCATAAAAGAATTATCTGATCTTCCTGTAAAGTGAGTCATAAGATGCTCATTCCAGAGGGGTCCTTCCTATACCTAGAGGAAAGAAGTGTCACAAGGGAACACAAAGAGTCTGAACAAACTCTTTGTTTATGTCCTCCCAGTTTATTACCTTTATACTATATCCTTTTGTCCTCCAATAATACCCTGCAAGACTGTGCATAAAAATGCAGTGTGCCCTGTTTGGGGAGGTCATTATTTCTGAAAGCTTCTGTGTCTTGTGAAACTGATTTTAAATAAATGTGTACATTTTTGTTTTGTTAATCTGTCTATTGTTTTAGGGTCCCAGCCATGAACCCAGCAATGGATGAGGCAATATATCACTCTTCTCCCACACAGTATTATATTTTCAGACTTGTAATAAAATTTATAACCTAACTAAATAGAAAAATGGGTGAATAAGTTATGGCCAGCTGCATGACAAATTATCATATATTCATGGGCAACGTGTTTTCAAGGAATTTGTAATAGGATGTCCCTTAAAAACACCATGCAATCATTGTTTTCTTTTTTATTTTTATGGGCAGCAGAAATAATTAATCAACTATGGTTTTAAAACTTCTTCTTGAGCAATGGGTCTTATGTTTCTTTACCCCTTCCAATAAATATAGGATACATTGTGAAGATGACAGAGGAGAATTTGCAACTACTGTTTAATGTTCCTTTGTTTAGAAATCTGCCTTGCTTATTATTGCCATTTTTATGTCTTTATAAGTAAATTGAGTTAAAACTGGTTCCCTTGTAGATCAATAACTTAAAAAAATCATAGATGTCACATGATGCACAATTTCTTCTGTAAGGAGGGTAATAAAGCTTGACTATTGGCGAGGTTGTCTTTGAAGGATCTTGTCTGTGGGCTGAAGAGGTTGTCTTACAGTTCTAGTGTTTGAAGAATGTTTGGATTATCAAAGAATTTCATCTCTGACAGAGTATGTTATATGTAATCAAAAGATTCAGAGTGCTTCTTATGTAATTTTACTGGTCTGTGTCTTTTGGTCACCGGAAACTTTCCTCTCAGTTATATTTAAAAAAGAAAATAAAAATTAAGCCACAATTCACCCCTGAAAGGAAGTAACAGCTAAATTTGACAGTGCCTAAATCAGGCATTTAATAGAAATATTATTATAAAAATATTAAGTGAGAAATGTGAGCTATACAACTCTATAGTGATAATATTCCAACTGTATATGTGTCTGTGCTTGTGAGAAAAGAAAACAGAAATTATGCCAAAACATTAACAGTGGTTTTCTATGGATATTAAGATTATAAATATATTTCTCTTCTTTTCCATTATATATTTCCAATTGCTCCACTATAAACATTAATCACTTTTATTTAAAAAATAATTTGGTTAATCAATTTTAATTGACAAGAAAAAATTGTTTATATTTATGATACACAACATGTTTTAATATATCTATGCATTGTAGAATGGCTAAATCAAGGAATCTAACATACACATTACCTCACATATCATTTTTTGGTTTGAGATCACTTTAAATCTGTTCTCTTAGCAATTTTCAAATATATAATACGTTGTTAGTAACTGTAGTCACCATGACATACAATAAGTCTTTTGAACTTATTTTTTCTCTCTACTATTTTATGTCCTTTGACTAACATTTGCCCAATCTTCCTACCCCAAGCCTATGATAACCACCAGTTTACTCTGTTTTTATGAGTTTCACATTTTTATACTTCACATATAAGTGAGATTATGTGGTAATCGTCTTTCTGTGCCTGGCTTATTTCATTTAACACAACATCCTCCGGGTTCATCCATGTTGCTGGAAATGACAAAATTTCCTTCTTTTTAAATGCTGAATAGTATTTCATTGGGTATATATACCACATATATATAAAATGGCATATTAAAATCCCAATATTGGAAAATGTACTAGGGATATATAAAAAAAAATGAAATGAACAAGTTGAAGAGATACATGCACTCCCATGTTCACTGCAAGATTATTCATAGTAACCAAGACATGGAACTAAATGAATTACTCATCAATAGTGGAAAAATAAAATGTGTACTACTTTTATAATGAAAAAATGTATATATTGTTTAGAAATTTATTTAGAACTCCCCCTTCCCTTGCTAGACCCATGTCTTTTTCTCTGTTAGCCTTGAGAACATGATAACTGCTATTCTGGTAGCCAACCAAGAGATTATGCAAATCAGGGCTTCTGTTGTCATGCAGGAGACTACAGCAGAAATAGCTGAAAAGTGCACACCTGGCTGTTCTTCCCCTCATCAGTTCCCTCAAAAGAGCACACACTTACACACTTCCTATGACATTTTCTAATGGTATTTCTACTGATGGTAGCCATAGAAGAGGAAAAAAAATAGGGTAAAGGTAGGCAAAAAAAAGTTTAAGATAAAGTTTTAAAACAAACTAAAAATCAGCTAGATTAAAATACTTTTTCTAATATTCACAGGCATGGAAATTGAGTTATTTTCTGGTTTGCTATAGCATTTTCTTCTCACTTTAGAGGTATATCTTTATAATCTGGATCACTCTTTCTAAATGTGAAGTTTCTACTTTCAATTCTTTTCATCTTTGGTCTGGTGTTCCTGGTTCTTTTTTCTTGCATAAACGTCCTTTGTACCCCCTTGTACACTGAGTCCCTTTTGTCCACCACAGAAAACAGGGTGGGGGCCATATAATAGTAATAATATTGTTGGATCATTTTGTTACAAAATATAATGGTGGAGAATGATGCATTTTAGAGAAGGCAAGATGAAAAAATAAGAAACAGATCTTTGAAATAACCATATTAAGAAAGAATGGGTCGCTTGTTAGAAACAGTCAAGGATACATACAAACAGTGGAATAAATTATTTTACTATGTTGCTTGCTAAATGAACATCAAATAATCCTTTCTGGTCTCTGTTTTTACAGTACAAGCTCTTTTGGTTTAATTCATAAACTCATTTTTTCATCGTCCTGTTCTTCCTTTCTACACAATATAAAGTAAGGGAGGTCTTTGTGATAGGAGATTAATATTGAAGTGATACTTCCCTGCTTTGGTTCTAAGTATTGTATTCTTGTATTATTTTTCAGTTAGTTTTATAACTTCTAATTTCATTCTTATTATAAATGCAATACATATTTGGTGTATGAAACACAAATAAGAGGCAAAAATATAAAAATCACTTTTAATTTTTTTACCCAGGGATGATCACTTTTTACATTTAGAGATACATATAATGGAGGGATAAAGGGATGAATCACAGTTAAAATAAAACCAAGGGTATTCCTCAAAGGAGGTGTGTAGCTGTTTAACAGTTTGGGGAAATACATTTTATGAATGTTCAATGGGGGCATTCTACTATACGGGAAGTAGCCAAAGTTAATAATATTCTTCCAGCACAGAGTACCTTCGACAGTCCTGTATGGCTTGAAAAAAAATCTGATAGTAGATGATAGTAGACTACGAGGAATTAAAGAAGGTGGTATCTTCTACCATATGAAAGCTGTGTATTTATGGAACAGCTGGATTCTTCTTTGGGCGAGCCACAAACCCTTCAGGGCCACTAAGACTGCTTGGTGAGACTATGGCCCTAATCTAATGCTTTCCTAAAAGTGGTGACGTTGTAAGCTAGGGAGCTGATTGAATTTTGAATTAGGTTAGTTGTTTCAATTCATTCATTTTTCATTCATTCACTTATTCCAAAAATAAGGATTACGTGCCTAGAATACTCCAGCATGATTTTACGTGCTGTCATAGGCAGCGAAGAAAAAAGACTAGTTTCCTGCCTCATGAAGTTTACATCCTAGTGAGGAGAGAAAAACAATGCACAAATAAATATGCATTTCAGTCAATAAATGCCAAAGAAAAATAAAGCAGAATGAGGGAGATGGATACAGGATACATCTTATAAGAGTGAATTAGAGACCTCCATACTCTTGTGGTGACTTTTGAGCAAAAAATAAAATACAGGACCTAGCAGTGTGATTTTGTGGAAGTATCCTTGGTAGAATAGTAATAAGTGCAAAAGCCTGAGGCATTTTCAGCTGGAACAATGAGTGAAGGGGGTGTGCTAGGAAAAGGGCCATGTTCTGTAGGGTGCTGCAGGCATTCTAAAGACTGGCATTTACTAAGAGTGATTTAGGAAGGCATTAGAAGGTTCTGAGCAGAGTAATGATATACTGATTATGTTTTAAAAACATCATTTTGACTATTTAGCATATATATACTTGGTCCTATCTCTGATGTTGCATTCTGTCTAATAGCTCTAATGCTTATTCCTTTACCTCACAGTTTAATAATCCATGATTTATATTTTATTTAGTAAGACAAATTTTTCTTCATTAGTCTTTTAAAAAATTGTATTGTCTGGTTTCACACATTTTTTTCCAAGTAATATTTGGAAATACTTTTATCTCAACACCATTATTCGGATTTTGTTTGGAATTAAATTATATCTATAGATAAATTTTAGGGGTCTCTTTATAACACTATTGATTCTCATACAGACTATGCTAGTTCTGTGTTCTTACTCAAGAGTTATTTTAGCTTTCTTGGAAGAATTTTATTGTTTTTTCTATACATTTTCTCTAAATTTATTATTAAATTTAACTGTAGAATGTTTACATGTATATTACTTCTGTGGAATGGTATCTTTTTATTACATTTTCTTAATTCATTCCAGTATATAGAAAAGCTAATACACACATGTGTATGTGTGTAGACAGATAATCGTAACTGACCTCCACATAACTTACTTATATATTATAAAATGTTTAATTGGATTTTCTTCTATTTTTAGACAATTCTTTTTCTGAGAATATGTATTTTAATTTTTTCCCAATATTTATACTGCTTCTTTCTTATTTTTCTTGTATTGCATTACCTAAAGTGTCCTGAGAATATTAATTACTTGTGGTGATAACGGTTATCATTTTCTTGTGTCTCATCATTTATGTAAATCCCTCTGATATTGAGATTGCACATTGATTTAATAACTAACTTCAATCAAATAGCAGTGACTGGTTTTGTGAAGTTCTGCACTGAGAATACTAAGGTTCAGTACTATTAGTACCATGATCAATTAACATTTCATGACATGGACTTAGAAGCAGATGGATTGTTACTAACCTAGAATTTAATATAATGCTCAATACTAATTTGAGGTGGTTTTCATCATGGAATGGCCATACATATATAGAAGTGTTTTGTTGTTGTTGTTTTTTGTTTTTTGTTTTTTTTTTTTTTGAGACGGAGTCTCACTCTGTTGCCCAGGCTGGAGTGCAGTGGCACGATCTCGGCTCACTGCAAGCTCTGCTTCCTGGGTTCATGCCATTCTCCCGCCTCAGCCTCCCGAGTAGCTGGGACTACAGGCGCCTGCCACCACGCCCACCTAATTTTTTGTGTTTTTAGTAAAGACAGGTTTCACCGTGTTAGCCAGGATGGTCTTGATCTCCTGACCCCGTGATCCGCCCATCTCGCCCTCCCAAAGTGCTGGGACTACAGGCGTGAGCCCACCGCGCCCGGCCCATATAGAAGACTATAAGATAGTCTTAACACCCACATTTCCATTCAGGCTCACAAATAGTCTCACACCCATACTCTCATTCAGGCTGAAGTTCTCATTTGTTTGTTCATTTGTAGATTTACGGAAATATGACACTAAAGAAGTAGCACCCTTCTATAAAGAGCTCCCAATTTAACCTGGGAGAATAGATTCTTCAAAATACTATTGAGCAAGAGCACATTGCTTTAAAGTTCCTCCAAAAAAAAAAAAATCTGAGATCTAGATTTAATTCTTTATCTATATTAAACCCAACTATTCTGACTCACAGATTGCAGCATTACAAGGTAATAATTCTTGCCGTAATTCTGAGGCTATGACCCTCAAAGAAAGGTGGGAACAACACAAAACAACACAAAACAACACACATTCTTATAATTAGGATAGTTGTGCAAAGAGAGACATTTGAAACCCATGTCCTGGAAGTTTGGGCTTCAAAAAGTTTGCAGAGCCTTTTAGACTAGGGAAAGGGCAAAGATCACCAGTGGTAGCTTTTTTTTTCTTCTTCTTCTTCCTTTTTTTAAATTTTTATTATACTTTAAGTTCTGGGATACATGTGCAGAACATGGAAGTTTGTTATGTAGGTATACATGCGCCTTGGTGGTTTTCTGCACCCATCAAACTGTCATCTACATTAGGTATTTCTTCTATCGCTCCCATAGCCCCCCAATCCCTAACAGGCCCTGGCGTGTGACGTTCCCCTCCCGGTGTCTACATGTTCTCATTGTTCAACTCCCACTTATGAGTGAGAACATGTGGTGTTTGGTTTTCTATTCTTGTGTTAGTGTGCTGAGAATGATGGTTTCCAGCTTCATCCACGTCCCTGCAAAGGACATGAACTCATCCTTTTTATGGCTGCATTGTATTCCATGGTATATATGTGCCACATTTTCTTTATCCAGTCTATCATTGATGGGCATTTGGGTTGGTTCCAAGTCTTTGCTATTGTGAACGGTGCCACCATAAACATATTTGTGCATGTGTCTTTATAGTAGAATGATTTATAATTCTTTGCATATACACCCAGTAATAGGATTACTGGGTCAAATGGTATTTCTAGTTCTAGATACCTGAGGAATAGCCATACTGTTTTCCACAAGGGTTTAACTAATTTTCACTCCCACCAATAGTGTAAAAGTGTTCCTATTTCCCCACATCCTCTCTAGCATCTGTTGTTTCCTGACTTTTTAATGATCATCATTCTAACTGGCATGAGATGGTATCTCAATGTGGTTTTGATTTACATTTCTCTAATGACCAGTGATGATGAGCATTTTTTAATAAGTTTGTTGGCTGCATAAATGTCTTCTTTTGAGAAGTGTCTGTTCGCACCCTTCACCCACATTTTTATGGGGTTGTTTGTTTTTTTTCTTGTAAATTTGTTAAGTTCTTTGTAGATTCTGGATATTAGCCCTTTGTCAGATGGACAGATTACAAAAATTTTCTCCCATTCTGTAGGTTGCCTGTTCACTCTGATGATAGTTTCTTTTGCTGTGCAGAAGCTCTTTAGTTTAATTAGATCCCATTTGTCAATTTTGGCTTTGTTGCCATTGCTTTTGGTGTTTTAGTCATGAAGTCTTTGCCCATGCCTGTGTCCTGAATGGTATAACCTAGGTTTTATTCTAGGGTTTTTATGGTTTTAGGTCTAACGTTTAAGTCTTTAATCCATCTTGAGTTAATTTTTGTATAAGGTATAAGGAAGGGGCCCAGTTTCTCTTTTCTGCATATTGCTAGCTACTTTTCCCAACACCATTTATTAAATAGGAAATCGTTTCCCCGTTGCTTGTTTTTGTCAGGTTTGTCAAAGATCAGATAGTTGTAGATGGGTGGTGTTATTTCTGAGGCCTCTGTTCCATTCCACTGGTCTATATATCTGTTTTGGTACCAGCACCATGCTGTTTCTGTTACTGTAGCCTTGTAGTATGGCTTGAAGTCAGGTAACATGATGCCTCCAGCTTTGTTCTTTTTGCTTAGAATTGTCTTGACTATGTGGACGCTTTTTTGGTTTCATATGAAATTTAAAGTAGTTTTTCCAATTCTGTGAAGAAAGTCAATGGTAGCTTGATGGGGATAGCATTGAATTAATAAATTACTTTGGGAAGTATGGCCATTTTCATGATATTGATTCTTCCTATCCATGAGCATGGAATGATTTTCCATTGGTTTGTGTCCTCTCTTATTTCCTTAAGCAGTGACTGGTAGTTCTCCTTGAAGAGGTCCTTCACATCCCTTATAAGCTGTATTTCTAGGTATTTTATTCTTGTTGTAGCAATAACGAATGGGAGTTCACTCATGATTTGGTTCTCTGTTTGTTTGTTATTTGTGTATAGAAATGCTTGTAATTTATGCACATTGATTTTGTGTCACGAGACTTTGCTGAAGTTGCTTATCAGCTTAAGGAGATTTGGGGCTCAGACAGTGGGGTTTTCTAAATATACAATCATGTCATCTGCAAACAGAGACCATTTGACTTCCTCTCTTCCCAGTTGAATACCCTTTATTTCTTTCTCTTGCCTGATTGCCCTGGTCAGAACTTCCAATACTATGTTGAACAGGAGTGGTTAGAGAGGGCATCCTTGTCTTGTGCCAGTTTTCAAAGGGAATGCTTCCAGTTTTTGCCCATTCACTATGATATTGGCTGTGGGTTTGTCATAAATAGCTCTTATGAGTTTGAGATACATTCCATCAATACCTGGTTTATTGAGAGTTTTTAACATGAAGGCTGTTGAATTTTGTCTAATGCTTTTTCTGCATCTGTTGAGATAATCATGTGGTTTTTGTCATGGGTTCTGTTTACGTGATGGATTACATTTATTGATTTGCATATATTGAACCAGCCTTGCATCCCGGGAATGAAGCCAACTTGATCATGGTGGATAAGCTTTTTGATGTGCTGCTGGATTCAGTTTGCCAGGATTTTTGCATCAATATTCATGGATGTTCATTAGGGATATTGGCCTAAAATTTTCTTTTTTTGTTGTTTCTCTGCCAGTTTTTGGTATCAGGATTATGATGAGCTCATAAAATGAGTTAGGGAGGATTCCCTCTTTTTCTATTGTTTGAAATAGTTTCAGAAGGAATGGTACCAGCTCCTCCTTGTACCTCTGGTAGAATTCGGCTGTGAATCTGTCTGGTCCTGGACTTTTTTTGGTTGGTAGGCTATTAATTACTGCTTCAATTTCAGAACTTGTTATTGGACTACTCAGGGATTTAACATCTTCCTGGTTTAGTCTTGGGAGGGTGTATGTGTCCAGGAATTTATCCATTTCTTCTAGATTTTCTAGTTTATCTGCATAGAGGTGTTTATTGTATTCTCTGATGGTAGTTTGTATTTCTTTAGGACCAGTGGTGATATCCCCCTTATCATTTATTATTGCACCTATTTGATTCTTCTTTTTTTTCTTCTTTATTAGTCTGGCTAGTGGTCTATCTGTTTTGTTGATCTTTTCAAAAACCAGCTCATGGATTCATTGAATTTTTTTGAAGGGTTTTTCATATCTCTCTCTCCTTCAGTTCCGCTCTGATCTTAGTTATTTCTTGTCTTCTGCTAGCTTTTGAATTTGTTTGCTGTTGTTTCTCTAGTTCTTTTAGTTGTGATGTTAGGGTGTCAATTTTAGATCTTTGCTACTTTCTCTTGTGGGCATTTAGTGCTACAAATTTCCCTGTTAACACTGCTTTAGCTGTGTCCCAGAGATTCTGGTACATCGTGTCTTTGTTCTCATTGGTTTCAAAGAACATCTTTATTTCTGTCTTCATTTCATTATTTACCCAGTAGTCCGTCAGGAGCAGGTTGTTCAGTTTCCATGTAGTTGTGCATTTTTGAGTGAGTTTATTAATCCTGAGTTCTAATTTGATTGCACTGTGGTCTGAGAGAGTGTTTGTTATGATTTCTGTTCTGTTGCATTTGCTGAGGAGTGTTTTACTTCCAATTACATGGTCAATTTTAGAATAAATGCGATGTGGTGCTGAAAAGAATGTATATTCTGTTGATTTGGGGTGGAGAGTTCTGTAGATGTCTATTAGGGCCACTTGGTCCAGAGCTGAGTTCAAGTCCTAGATATTTTTGTTAATTTTCTCTCTCACTGATCTGTCTAGTGTTGACAGTGGGGTGTTAAAATCTCCCACTATTATTGTGTGGCAGTCTAAGTCTCTTTGTAGGTCTCTAAGAACTTGCTTTATTAATCTGGGTGCTCCTGTATTGGGTGCATATTTATTTAGGATAATTAGCACTTCCTGTTGCATTGATCCCTTTACCATTATGTAATCCCTTCTTTGTCTCTTTTGATCTTTCTTGGTTTAAAGTCTGTTTTATCAGAGACTAGGATTGCAACCCCTGCTTTTTTTTGCTTTCCATTTGCTTGATAAATATTCCTCTATCCCTTTATTTTGAACCTATATGGTCTTTGCCCATGAGATGGGTCTCCTGAATACAGCACACTGATGGGTCTTGACTCTTTATCCAACTTGCCAGTCTGTGTCTTTTAATTGGGGCATTTAGCCCATTTACATTTAAGGTTAATATTGTTATGTGTGAATTTGATCCTGTCATTATGATGCTAGCTGGCTATGTTGCCCATTAGTTGATGCAGATTCTTCATAGCAGTGGTGGTCTTTTCAATTTGGTATGTTTTTGCAGTGGCTGGTACTGGTTGTTCCTTTCCATGTCTAGTGCTTCCTTTAGGAGGTCTTGTAAGACAGGCCTGGAGGTCACAAAATCTCTCAGCATTTGCTTGTCTGTAAAGGATTTTATTTCTCCTTCACTTATGAAGCTTAGTTTGGCTGGATATGAAATTCTGGGTTGAAAATTCTTTTCCTTAAGAATGTTGAATATTGGCCCTCACTCTCTTCTGGTTTGTAGGGTTTCTGCAAAGAGATCCACTGTTAGTCTGATGGGCTTCCCTTTGTGGGTAACCAGACTTTTCTCTCTGGATGGCCTTAACATTTTTTTTTATTATACTTTAAGTTTTAGGGTACATGTGCACAACGTGCAGTTTTGTTACATATGTATACATGTGCCATGTTGGTGTGCTGCACCCATTAACTCATCATTTAGCATTAGCTATATCTCTTAATGCTATCCCTCCCCCCTACCCCCACCCCACAACCATACCCGGTGTGTGATGTTCCCTTTCCTGTGTCCAAGTGTTCTCATTGTTCAATTCCCACCTATGAGTGAGAACATGCGGTGTGTGGTTTTTTGTCCTTGAGATAGTTTGCTGAGAATGATGGTTTCCAGCTTCATCCATGTCCCTACAAATGACATGAACTCATCATTTTTTATGGCTGCATAGTATTCCATGGTGTATATGTGCCACATTTTCTTAATCCAGTCTATCATTGTTGGACATTTGAGTTGGTTCCAAGTCTTTGCTATTGTGAATAGTGCCACAATAAACATACGTGTTCAAGTGTCTTTTTTTTTTATTATTATTATACTTTAGGTTTTAGGGTACATGTGCGCAATATGCAGGTTAGTTACATATGTATACATGTGCCATGCTGGTGCACTGCACCCACTAACTCATCATCTAGCATTAGGTATATCTCCCAATGCTATCCCTCCCCCCTCCCCCCACCCCACAACAGTCCCCAGAGTGTGATGATCCCCTTCCTGTGTCCATGTGTTCTCATTGTTCAATTCCCACCTATGAGTGAGAATATGCAGTGTTTGGTTTTTTGTTCTTGCAATAGTTTACTGAGAATGATGATTTCCAATTTCATCCATGTCCCTACAAAGGACATGAACTCATCATTTTTTATGGCTGCATAGTATTCCATGGTGTATATGTGCCACATTTTCTTAATCCAGTCTATCATTGTTGGACATTTGGGTTGGTTCCAAGTCTTTGCTATTGTGAATAGTGCCGCAATAAACATACGTGTGCATGTGTCTTTATAGCAGCATGATTTATAATCTTTGGGTATACACCCAGTAATGGGATGGCTGGGTCAAATGGTATTTCTAGTTCTAGATCCCTGAGGAATCGCCACACTGACTTCCACAATGGTCAAACTAGTTTACAGTCCCACCAACAGTGTAAAAGTGTTCCTATTTCTCCACATCCTCTCCAGCACCTGTTGTTTCCTGACTTTTTAATGATAGCCATTCTAACTGATGTGAGATGGTATCTCATTGTGGTTTTGATTTGCATTTCTCTGATGGCCAGTGATGGTGAGCATTTTTTCATGTGTTTTTTGGCTGCATAAATGTCTTCTTTTGAGAAGTGTCTGTTCATGTCCTTCGCCCACTTTTTGATGGGGTTGTTTGTTTTTTTTCTTGTAAATTTGTTTGGGTTCATTGTAGATTCTGGATATTAGCCCTTTGTCAGATGAGTAGGTTGCAAAAATTTTCTCGCATTTTGTAGGTTGCCTGTTCACTCTGATGGTAGTTTCTTTTGCTGTGCAGAAGCTCTTTAGTTTAATTAGATCCCATTTGTCAATTTTGGCTTTTGTTGCCATTGCTTTTGGTGTTTTAGACATGAAGTCCTTGCCCATGCCTATGTCCTGAATGGTAATGCCTAGGTTTTCTTCTAGGGTTTTTATGGTTTTAGGTCTAACGTTTAAGTCTTTAATCCATCTTGAATTGATTTTTGTATAAGGTGTAAGGAAGGGATCCAGTTTCAGCTTTCTACTTATGGTTAGCCAGTTTTCCCAGCACCATTTATTAAATAGGGAATCCTTTCCCCATTGCTTGGTTTTGTCAGGTTTGTCAAAGATCAGATAGTTGTAGATATGTGGCGTTATTTCTGAGGGCTCTGTTCTGTTCCATTGATCTATATCTCTGTTTTGGTACCAGTACCATGCTGTTTTGGTTACTGTAGACTTGTAGTATAGTTTGAAGTCAGGTAGCGTGATGCCTCCAGCTTTGTTCTTTTGGCTTAGAATTGACTTGGCAACGCGGGCTCTTTTTTGGTTCCATATGAACTTTGAAGTAGTTTTTTCCAATTCTGTGAAGAAAGTCATTGGTAGCTTGATGGGGATGGCATTGAATCTGTAAATTACCTTGTGCAGTATGGCCATTTTCACGATATTGATTCTTCCTACCCGTGAGCACGGAATGTTCTTCCATTTGTTTGTATCCTCTTTTATTTCCTTGAGCAGTGGTTTGTAGTTCTCCTTGAAGAGGTCCTTCACATCCCTTGTAAGTTGGATTCCGACGTATTTTATTCTCTTGGAAGCAATTGTGAATGGGAGTTCACTCATGATTTGGCTCTCTGTTTGTCTGTTATTGATGTATAAGAATGCTTGTGATTTTTGCACATTGATTTTGTATCCTGAGACCTTGCTGAAGTTGCTTATCAGCTTAAGGAGATTTTGGGCTGAGACAATGGGGTTTTCTAGATATACAATCATGTCGTCTGCAAACAGGGACAATTTGACTTCCTTTTTTCCTAATTGAATACCCTTTATTTCCTTCTCCTGCCTAATTGCCCTGACCAGAACTTCCAACACTATGTTGAATAGGAGTGGTGAGAGAGGGCATCCCTGTCTTGTGCCAGTTTTCAAAGGGAATGCTTCCAGTTTTTGCCCATTCAGTATGTTATTGGCTGTGGGTTTGTCATAGATAGCTCTTATTATTTTGAGATACGTCCCATCAATACCTAATTTATTGAGAGTTTTTAGCATGAAGGGTTGTTGAATTTTGTCAAAGGCCTTTTCTGCATCTATTGAGATAATCATGTGGTTTTTGTCTTTGGTTCTGTTTATATGCTGGATTACATTTATTGATTTGCATATATTGAACCAGCCTTGCATCCCAGGGATGAAGCCCACTTGATCATGGTGGATAAGCTTTTTGATGTGCTGCTGGATTCGGTTTGCCAGTATTTTATTGAGGATTTTTGCATCAATGTTCATCAAGGATATTGGTCTAAAATTCTCTTTTTTGGTTGTGTCTCTGCCTGGCTTTGGTATCAGGATGATGCTGGCCTCATAAAATGAGTTAGGGAGGATTCCCTCTTTTTCTATTGATTGGAATAGTTTCAGAAGGAATGGTACCAGTTCCTCTTTGTACCTCTGGTAGAATTCGGCTGTGAATCCATCTGGTCCTGGACTTTTTTTGGTTGGTAAGCTATTGATTATTGCCACAATTTCAGCTCCTGTTATTGGTCTATTCAGAGATTCAACTTCTTCCTGGTTTAGTCTTGGCAGAGTGTATGTGTCAAGGAATTTATCCATTTCTTCTAGATTTTCTAGTTTATTTGCGTAGGGGTGTTTGTAGTATTCTCTGATGGTAGTTTGTATTTCTGTGGGATCGGTGGTGATATCCCCTTTATCATTTTTTATTGCATCCATTTGATTCTTCTCTCTTTTTTTCTTCATTAATCTTGCTAGCGGTCTATCAATTTTGTTGATCCTTTCAAAAAACCAGCTCCTGGATTCATTAATTTTTTGAAGGGTTTTTTGTGTCTCTATTTCCTTCAGTTCTGCTCTGATTTTAGTTATTTCTTGCCTTCTGCTAGCTTTTGAATGTGTTTGCTCTTGCTTTTCTAGTTCTTTTAATTGTGATGTTAGGGTGTCAATTTTGGATCTTTCCTGCTTTCTCTTGTGGGCATTTAGTGTTATAAATTTCCCTTTACACACTGCTTTGAATGCATCCCAGAGATTCTGGTATGTTGTATCTTGGTTCTCGTTGGTTTCAAAGAACATCTTTATTTCTGCCTTCATTTCGTTATGTACCCAGTAGTCATTCAGGAGCAGGTTGTTCAGTTTCCATGTAGTTGAGCGGTTTTGAGTGAGATTCTTAATCCTGAGTTCTAGCCTGATTGCACTGTGATCTGAGAGATAGTTTGTTATAATTTCTGTTCTTTTACATTTACTGAGGAGAGCTTTACTTCCAAGTATGTGGTCAATTTTGGAATAGGTGTGGTGTGGTGGGGAAAAGAATGTATATTCTGTTGATTTGGGGTGGAGAGTTCTGTAGATGGCTATTAGGTCCACTTGGTGCAGAGCTGAGTTGAATTCCTGGGTATCCTTGTTGACTTTCTGTCTCCTTGATCTGTCTAATGTTGACAGTGGGGTGTTAAAGTCTCCCATTATTAATGTGTGGGAGTCTAAGTCTCTTTGTAGGTCACTCAGGACTTGCTTTATGAATCTGGGTGCTCCTGTATTGGGTGCATATATATTTAGGATTGTTAGCTCTTCTTGTTGAATTGATCCCTTTACCATTATGTAATGTCCTTTTTTGTCTCTTTTGATCTTTGTTGGTTTAAAATCTGTTTTATCAGAGACTAGGATTGCAACCCCTGCCTTTTTTTGTTTTCCATTTGCTTGGTAGATCTTCCTCCATCCTTTTATTTTGAGCCTATGTGTGTCTCTGCACGTGAGATGGGTTTCCTGAATACAGCACACTGATGGGTCTTGAGTCTTTATCCAATTTGCCAGTCTGTGTCTTTTAATTGGAGCATTTAGTCCATTTACATTTAAAGTTAATATTGTTATGTGTGAATTTGATCTTGTCATTATGATGTTAGCTGGTTATTTTGCTCGTTAGTTGATGCAGTCTCTTCCTAGTCTCGATGGTCTTTACATTTTGGCATGATTTTGCAGTGGCTGGTACCGGTTGTGCCTTTCCATGTTTAGCACTTCCTTCAGGAGCTCTTTTAGGGCAGGCCTGGTGGTGACAAAATCTCTCAGCATTTGCTTGTCTGTAAAGTATTTTATTTCTCCTTCACTTATGAAGCTTAGTTTGGCTGGATATGAAATTCTGGGTTGAAAATTCTTTTCTTTAAGAATGTTGAATATTGGCCCCCACTCTCTTCTGGCTTGTAGAGTTTCTGCTGAGAGATCCGCTGTTAGTCTGATGGGCTTCCCTTTGAGGGTAACCCGACCTTTCTCTCTGGCTGCCCTTAACATTTTTTCCTTCATTTCAACTTTGGTGAATCTGACAATTATGTGTCTTGGAGTTGCTCTTCTCGAGGAGTATCTTTGTGGCATTCTCTGTATTTCCTGAATCTGAATGTTGGCCTGCCTTGCTAGATTGGGGAAGTTCTCCTGGATAATATCCTGCAGAATGTTTTCCAACTTGGTTCCATTCTCCCCGTCACTTTCAGGTACACCAATCAGACGTAGATTTGGTCTTTTCACATAGTCCCATATTTCTTGAAGGCTTTGCTCATTTCCTTTCATTCTTTTTTCTCTAAACTTCCCTTCTCGCTTCATTTCATTCATTTCCTCTTCCATTGCTGATACCCTTTCTTCCATTTGATCTCATTGGCTCCTGAGGCTTCTGCATTCTTCACGTAGTTCTCGAGCCTTGGTTTTCAGCTCCATCAGCTCCTTTAAGCACTTCTCTGTATTGGTTATTCTAGTTATACATTCTTCTAAATTTTTTTCAAAGTTTTCAACTTCTTTGCCTTTGGTTTGAATATCCTCCCATGGCTCAGAGTAATTTGATTGTCTGAAGCCTTCTTCTCTCAGCTCGTCAAAGTCATTCTCCATCCAGCTTTGACCCGTTGCTGGTGAGGAACTGCGTTTCTTTGGAGGAGGAGAGGTGCTCTGCTTTTTAGAGTTTCCAGTTTTTCTGCTCTGTTTTTTCCCCATCTTTGTGGTTTTATCTACTTTTGGTCTTTGATGATGGTGATGTACAGATGGGTTTTTGGTGTGGATGTCCTTTCTGTTTGTTAGTTTTCCTTCTAACAGACAGGACCCTCAGCTGCAGGTCTGTTGGAGTACCCGGCCAGCCATGTGAGGAGTCAGTCTGCCCCTGCTGGGGTGTGCCTCCCAGTTAGGCTGCTCGTGGGTCAGGGGTCAGGGACCCACTTGAGGAGGCAGTCTGCCTGTTCTCAGATCTCCAGCTGCATGCTGGGAGAACCACTGCTCTCTTCAAAGCTGTCAGACAGGGACATTTAAGTCTGCAGAGGTTACTGCTGTCTTTTTGTTTGTCTGTGCCCTGCCCCCAGAGGTGGAGCCTACAGAGGCAGGCAGGCCTCCTTTAGCTGTGGTGGGCTCCACCCAGTTCGAGCTTCAGGGCTGCTTTGTTTACCTAAGCGAGCCTGGGCAATGGCGGGCGCCCCTCCCCCAGCCTCGCTGCCGCCTTGCTGTTTGATCTCAGACTGCTGTGCTAGCAATCAGCGAGACTCCGTGGGCATAGGACCCTCTGAGCCAGGTGTGGGATACAATCTCCTGGTGTGCTGTTTTTTAAGCCCGTCAGAAAATCGCAGTATTCGGGGGGAATTGACCCGATTTTCCAGGTGCCATCTGTCACCCCTTTCTTTGACTAGGAAAAGGAACTCCCTGACCCCTTGCACTTCCCGAGTGAGACAATGCCTCGCCCTTCTTCGGCTCCCGCACGGTGTGCGCACCCACTGACCTGCGCCCACTGTCTGGTACTCCCTAGTGAGATGAACCCGGTATTTCAGATGGAAATGCAGAAATCACCCCTCTTCTGCGTTGCTCACGCTGGAAGCTGTAGACCAGAGCTGTTCCTATTTGGCCATCTTGGCTCCTCCTCTCATGCATGTGTCTTTATAGCAGCATGATTTATAATCCTTTGGGTATATACCCAGTAATGGGATGGCTGTGTCAAATGGTATTTCTAGTTCTAGATCCCTGAGGAATCGCCACACCGACTTTCACAGGGTTGAACTAGTTTACAGTCCCACCAACAGTGTAAAAGTGTTCCTATTTCTCCACATCCTCTCCAGCATCTGTTGTTTCCTGACTTTTTAATGATTGCCATTCTAACTGATGTGAGATGGTATCTCATTGTGGTTTTGATTTACTTTTCTCTGATGGCCAGTGATGATGAACAATTTTTCATGTGTTTTTTGGCTGCATAAATGTCTTCTTTTGAGAAGTGTCTGTTCATATCCTTCACTCACTTTTTGATGGGGTTATTTTTTTCTTGTAAATTTGGTTGAGTTCATTGTAGATTCTGGATATTAGCCTTTTTTCAGATGAGTAGGTTGCAAAAATTTTCTCCCATTCTGTAGGTTGCCTGTTCACTCTGATGGTAGTTTCTTTTGCTGTGCAGAAGCTGTTTAGTTTAATTAGATCCCATTTGTCAATTTTGGCTTTTGTTGCCATTGCTTTTGGTGTTTTAGACATGAAGTCCTTGCCCATGCCTGTGTCCTGAATGGTATTGCCTAGGTTTTCTTCTAGAGTTTTTATGGTTTTAGGTCTAATGTTTAAGTCCTTAATCCATCTTGAATTAATTTTTGTATTAGGTGTAAGGAAGGGATCCAGTTTCAGCTTTCTACGTATGGCTAGCCAGTTTTCCCAGCACCATTTATTAAATAGGGAATCCTTTCCCCATTGCTTGGTTTTCTCAGGTTTGTCAAAGTTCAGATAGTTGTAGATATGCAGCATTATTTCTGAGGGCTCTTTTCTGTTCCATTGGTCTATATCTCTGTTTTGGTACCAGTACCTTGCTGTTTTGGTTACTGTAGCCTTGTGTTATAGTTTGAAGTCAGGTAGCGTGATGCCTCCAGCTTTGTTGTTTTGGCTTAGGATTGACTTGGCGATGCGGGCTCTTTTTTGGTTCCATATGAACTTTAAAGTAGTTTTTTCCAATTCTGTGAAGAAAGTCATTGGTAGCTTGATGGGGATGGCATTGAATCTATAAATTACCTTGGGCAGTATGGCCATTTTCACGATACTGATTCTTCCTACCTATGAGCACAGAATGTTCTTCTATTTGTTTGTATCCTCTTTTATTTCATTGAGCAGTGGCTTGTAGTTCTCCGTGAAGAGGTCCTTCACATCCCTTGTAAGTTGGATTCCGAGGTATTTTATTCTCTTGGAAGCAATTGTGAATGGGAGTTCACTCATGATTTGGCTCTCTGTTTGTCTGTTTTTGGTGTATAAGAATGCTTGTGATTTTTGCACATTGATTTTGTATCCTGAGACTTTGCTGAAGTTGCTTATCAGCTTAAGGAGATTTTGGGCTCAGTCGATGGGGTTTTCTAGGTACACTATCATATCATCTGCAAACAGAGACAATTTGGCTTCCTCTTTTCATAATTGAATACCCTTTATTTCCTTCTCCTGCCTAATTGCCCTGGCCAGAACTTCCAACACTGTGTTGAATAGGAGTGGTGAGAGAGGGCATCCCTGTCTTGTGCCAGTTTTCAAAGGGAATGCTTGCAGTTTTTGTCCATTCAGTATGATATTGGCTGTGGGTTTGTCATAGATAGCTCTTATTATTTTGAGATACGTCCCATCGATACCTAATTTATTGAGAGTTTTTAGCATGAAGTGTTGTTGAATTTTGTCAAAGGCCTTTTCTGCATCTATTGAGATAATCATGTGTTTTTTTGTCTTTGGTTCTGTTTATATGCTGGATTACATTTATTGATTTTCGTATGTTGAACCCTTGCATTCCAGGGATGAAGCCCACTTGATCATGGTGGATAAGCTTTTTGATGTGTTGCTGGATTCGTTTTACCAGTATTTTACTGAGGATTTTTGCATCAATGTTCATCAAGGATATTGGTCTAACCTTGGTGAATCTGACAATTATGTGTCTTGGGGTTGCTCTTCTCAAGGAATATCTTTGCGGTGTTCTCTGTATTTCCTGAATTTGAATGTTGGCCTGTCTTGCCAGGTTAGGGAAGTTCTCCTGGATAATATCCTGAAGTGTGTTTTCCAACTTGGTTCCATTCTCCCCATCACTTTCAGTTACACCAATCAAATGCAGGTTTGGACTTTTCACATACCCATATTTCCCGGAGGCTTTGTTCATTTCTTTTCACTCTTTTTCTCTAATCTTGTCTTCTCACTTTATTTCATTGAGTTGCTCTTCAATCTCTTATATCCTTTCTTCTGCTTGATCTGTTTGACTATTGATACTTGTGCATGTTTCACGAAATTCTCCTGCTGTGTTTTTCAGCTCCATGAGTTCCTTAGTGCTCTTCTCTAAACTGGTTATTCTGGTTAGCAATTCATCTAACCTTTATTCAAGGTTCTTAGCTTCCTTGCTTTGGATTAGAACATTCTCCTTTAGCTTGGAGGAGTGTGTTATTACCCACCTTCTGAAGCCTACTTCTGTCATTTCATGAAACTCATTCTCCGTCTAGTTTTGTTTCCTTGCTGGCAAGGAGTTGTGATCCTTTGGAGGAGAAGAGGTGTTCTGGTTTTCGGAGTTTTCAGCCTTTGTGCACTGGTTTTTCCCCATCTTCATGTATTTATCTACCTTTGGTCTTTGATGTCGGTGATCTTTGAATGGGGTCTCTGAGTGGACATGCTTTTTGTCGATGTTGCTACTATTCCTTTCTGTTTGTTAGTTTTCCTTCTAACAGGCAGTCCCGTCTTCTGCAGGTCTGCTGGAGTTTGCTAGAGGTCCACTCCAGACCCTCTTTGCCTTGGTATCACCAGCGAAAGCTCCAGGACAGCAAAGATTGCTGCCTGTTCTTTCCTCTGGAAGCTTCATCCCAGAGGGGCACCTGCCAGATGCCAGTGAGAGCTCTCCTGTATGAGGAGTCTGTAGGCCCCTACTGGGAGGTTTCTTCCAGTCAGGATACAGGGGGTCAGTGACCCACTTGAGGAGGCAGCCTGTCTCTTATCAGAGCTCAAACACTGTGCCAGGAGAACTGCTGCTCTCTTAAGAGCTGTAAGGCAGAGATGTGTAAGTCTGCTGAAGCTGCGCCCATAGCCACCCCTTCCCCCAGGTGCTCTGTCCCAGGGAGATGGGGGTTTTATCTGTAAGTCCCTGACTGGGGCTGCTGCCTGTTTTTCAGAGATGCCGTGCCTAAAGAGGCAGTCTGGCTGCAGGGGCCTTGCTGAGCTGTGGTGGGCTCTGCCCAGTTTGAACTTCCTGGCAGCTTTGTTTACACTGAGAGTAAAATCACCTACTCAAGCCTCAGCAATGGCAGATGCCCCTTCCCTCACCAAACCTGAGCATCCCACATCGACCTCTGACTGCTATGCTAGCAGTGAGAATTTCAAGCCAGTGGATCTTAGCTTGCTGGGCTCCTTGGGGATGGGACCCAATGAGCCAGGCACCAGAGGGAATCTCCTGGTTGGCTGGTTGCAACAACCATGGGAAAAGCACAGTATCCAGGCTGGAGTGCACCATTCCTCCCATTACAGTCTCTCATGGCTTCCCTTGGTTAGGAACAGGAAATCCCCAGACCCCTTGCACTTCCCGAGTGAGGCGACACCCCACCCTGCTTTGGCTCACCCTCTGTGGGTTGTACCCGCTGTCCAACCAGTCCCAATGAGATGAACTGGGTACCTTAGTTGGAAACGCAGAAATCACCCACCTTCTGTGTCAATCTCCCTGGGAGCTGCAGACCGGAGCTGTTCCTATTCAGCCATCTTGCCAGCAACGTTTTACCACCAGTGGTAGCTTTTTAGGCAAAATAACATTGTTATTAGATGCCTGCTTGAATATTGAACAATAGCTGCTCCATATCTACCAAATCAGTGGAGCAACTTTTAAAGGAGTATTTCATTACAATTTGACTTATTTATGGCAGATGAATCACTTAGGATCTAAAGAGGGAGTAAATTAATTTTACATTTTAAAATTTTATTTCCTACAACCAGTTAAATAAATAAAATATATCATTTCTATTTGGAAAAAAATGCAACAGTAATTATGAAAATTATTAGCCCTAGATGCACATTGGAATAATTTAAAAATACTGGTATCTGGACAGCCCTGGAAAGTCTGGTTCAATTGGTAAGGGGTGAGGCCTTGGAATTCATATATTCTTAAAGCATCCTAGATGATTCTAACTGGAAATGGGTTAGGAGCTACATGATCATTGTTCCCTCACAAAAGATACACTGCTACAAAGTGATTACATTTGCCAGTATGTAAATTAAATAATCATTTAGGAGTTAACAATATACTAAAATGAACTCCCAAGAAATTAACCACCGGAGAAATATTACAAATTTTTTTTCTGTGATGTTTGGACTTAAAACAACAAAAAACAAAGGATTCTTCAGTGCTAATCCAGCACGTATGTGTGAGATCGTGTAAGTGGTATATGAGGGTTTTAATTTATCAGACATTATTCTTTAAATTTTATGGTCTTAAATGAATAAACCTGTAAGAATATTGTACATAAGTATGGATTACTGTCAGTTAAAATTTTAAAATGAAAAATTACTTATAAAAGTCAGAAAATATATCAACAAATATTTATTGTGTTCCCACCATGCCATAGAATCTTTTTGGCACCAAGACTATGACAATTAGAAAAACACAAATAAAAAATCTTTTTTGTAATAGTGTCTGCATTTGAGTGGAAGAGATGAACAATAAAAATCAACCAAAATGAAATAGTCTCATTTTAAAATTATGACCTCTGTCAAGAGATTCTTAATGCTATCTCATAGTCATGCTATATTTGCCTTTTGAATTTACTCTCCTATTCTCCTAAACTATTTGGTATGGTTTGGATCTGTGTCCGTGTCAAAATCTCCTGTCAAATTGTAATCCTCAATATTGAAGGTAGGGCCTGGTGGGAGGTGATTGGATCATGAGGTGGTTTCTAATGATTTAATACCATCACCCAGGGTGCTCTTCTTGTGATATGGAGTGAGTTCTCATGATATCTTGTTGTTTAAAAGTACGTAGCACCTCACTCCTCTCTTCCTCCTGCTCTGGCCATGTAGCACATGCCTGATTCTCCTTTGTCTTCTGCCATGATTAAAAATTCCTGGAGGCCTCTCCAGAAGTCATCGTGCTTTTTGTAAAGCCTGTAGAACCATGAGCCAATTAAACCTTTCTTCTTTATAAATTACCCAGTCTCAGGTATTTCTTTATAGCAGTGCAAGAATGAACGAATAACTAATACAGAAAATTGGTACTGGGGACTGGTGTATTACTACAAAGATACCTGAAAATGCATAAGTGGCTTTGAAACTGGGTAACGGGCAGAGTTGGAAGAGTGTGGAGGGTTCAGAAGAAGACAAGAAGATGAGGAAAGTTTGGAACTTCCTAGAGACTTGTTAAATTGTTTTGACCAAAATGCTGATGGTGATATGGACAATAAAGTCCAGGCTGATGAGGTCACAGATGAAGATGAGGAGCTTATTGGTAACTGAGCAAAGGTTGCTTTTGCTATGCATTACCAAAGAAGCTGAAGGCCACTGTGCCCCTGCCCTGGAGATCTGCAGAACTTTGAACTTGAGAGTGATGATTTAGGGTATCTGCAGGAAGAAATTTCTAAGCAGCAAAGCATTCAAAATGGGACCTGACTGCTTCTAACAACTATCATATACATGAGCAAAGAAATGTCCTGAAACTGGAAATTATATTTAAAATGGAAGCAGAATGTAAATGTTTGAAAAATTTGCAGCATGGCCATGTGGTAGAAAAGCCCATTTTCAGGGGAGGAATTCAAGAAGGCTGCATAAATTTGCATAACTAAAAGCAAGGCAAATGCTGATAGCCAAGAAAATGGGAAAAAGGCCTCAAAGGCATTTCAGAGACCTTCATGGCAGCCCCTCCCATCTCAGGCCTGGAGTCCTAGGAGGGAAGACTGGTTTCATGGGCCAGAACCAGGGCCCCACTGCTCTGTGCAGCCTTTGGACACTGCTACACCTATCCTGGCTGCTCCAGCCCCAGCCATGGCTCAAAAACCAAAACTTGGGGCTTGCCTCTCTGAAGCAGTGGCCCAGGTATTACTAGTTACTAAAGATAGTTTAGTTTTATTTTAGTTCTTCTTATTAATTCAGTTATATAGTTACTAGTTACTAGTAGTTACTAAAGATCATTTAGTTTTATTTTAGTTCTTATTTTAGAACTAAAAATAAGCGTTTTAGTTCATTTGAAATTATCGCACATGAGTAATGTAGTTTATAGTTATAGTTATATGGAGTCTTGCTCTGTCACCCAGGTTGGAGTGCAATGGCCCAATCTTGGCTTACTGCAATCTCCAGCATCCAGAGTTCAACTGATTCTCCTGTCTCAGCTTCTTGAGTAGCTGGGATTACAAATTAACTGCCACCATGCCCAGTTAATTTTTGTATTTTTTCAGTAGAGACAGGGTTTCACCATGTTGGCCAGGCTGGTCTCAGACTCCTGACTTCAAGTGATTTGCCCGCCTCAGCCTCCCAAAGCACTAGGATTACAGGCATAAGCCACCATGCCTGGCCAGTAATGTCATTTTAAATATTTCAAAAAATATTCCCTTAGAAAATATGTGAAGCTGGCCGGGCGCGGTGGCTCACGCCTGTAATCCCAGCACTTTGGGAGGCTGAGGTGGGTGGATGACAAGGTCAGGAGATTGAGACCATCCTGGCTAACACGGGGAAACCCCGTCTCTACTTAAAAATACAAAAAATTAGCTGGGCGTGGCAGCGGGCGCCTGTAAGTCCCAGCTACTCGGGAGGTTGAGGCAGGAGAATGGTGTGAACCCAGGAGGCGGAGCTTGAGGTGAGCTGAGATTGTGCCACTGCACTCCAGCCTGGGCGACAGAGCGAGACTCCATCTCCAAAAAAAAAAAATAAAAAAGAGAAAATGTGAAGCCCTATACTGGATATTTGAAGGACCCAATGATTACTTTAAATATATCCCCAAAATCATGTAATAGAAAAAATACATGGATGCATGCTTAAGGTCTGAATTGAGGTGAATGATAAACCAATCAACATATTATTTTCTGTTTTAAGTTAACTATAAGAGTATAGCAATAACACCAATTATAACTTAGTTGTCATTGATGTTTATATTTTAAACCCTTTTATGAAATCACTTTGAGAGAAACTAGCATTTCAATCACAGCAGCTACTGTCATAAAAACTTCAACAGGTGAGACGTCTTATCCAGCTGGGATAGTACTTTTCCTCAACTACCTGCAATTATATTGCTATAAAAATCAAGCAAATGATGTAGATTTGTTCGTTCAACATCCGTTTTTTCTCCCTTCTTGCTTGCTTCTCTCTACTTGAAAACTGATAAGCTAAGCAAAACAAAATAGAAACTAAATATCTCAGTCTCCATTGCAGCTGGGTGTGGTCATAGCTGTATTACTTATTTTTGGCCCATAAGATGGAACTACTTTGTGCTGTTTCTAAAGCTTACTCCTTCTTCCCTAAAACAAATGCAATTCTTAGACATCCAGGTGTTGGTGCTAAGGATGGAGAGTAGCAAGCTAGAAGCAGCTTGTTTTCTCAATGGCACCGTTGAGCATTACTGTCTGCCAATCCACAGGAATCTTGCTTCCTGAGATAAAAAATAGTTATTTGCTTACAACCCATACATTTCTATTTGGTGCCGCCAAACAGAAATGCTTTTAGATATTATAATAATATTTTTATATCAAATATGATTGTAGTAAAATAAATTACTTGTACATATATTCAGAATGGAACAGAGTTCTAACAAGAGTTCATTCCTGAGTTGTTTATATTAAAGATAAGATCTCTATAATACACACATACACTCACCAGAGGCAATTTAAAAAAAAAGAGATATAATGAAACAAGAAATCTTGGAAATTAGTTAATTTGACACAGAAAAGTGTGGAATGTTGCCCAAAGAAAATTTCTATTTAAATTATCTGCAAACTTTCATGGAATCTGAAGTTGTACTAAACTTTTAGGTGAATAAATTAGGTGGTATTTTAGGAAGTTAATAGAAATGTTTAGAGTAGAAGTCATACAATGAATAATGTGTAAGTAATAAGAAACAATATAGTAGAACCTTAAGAATCTTATAATGTCATTTTTATAAATTAATTGTTTATAATTTACTTTAAGTGATGATTAATTTTTAGTCTGGATGTGATAGGAAAAATATGTAAGTTATTCATTAGTCAGGATCATTTTATTTGCAATCATTTATAGCCTTGTGTGTCCTCAGTCATGCTAACTTGCCTTTGTCTTAAACATTTGTATTTTTAATGCTCAATGCACATGGATTAGGTGTCCTCTTAAAAAGGCAGTACAGTCTAATGGTTAAGAGCCATGCCTGTAGAGCCAAACAGACTGCTATTTGCTGTGCAGCTATCGGCAAGTAGCTTAATCTCACAAAGCCTAATATGTTTTTACAAGCAAAATTAGAATAATAACTTCCTCAATGGGTTATTGTTTGAAGATTAAATAAAATATTACATGTAAAGTGGTTGACTTATTTCCTGGAATGTAGTAAGTACTTAGTCAAAACAAGTGTTATTGTTACATTAGTGATTCAAGGGAATGATTTTGCCATTCTTCCTTAGATTCCATTACTTTTTTTCTCTCATCCACAAACTTTATATTTAAAATTTCAACATGTTAGAGAAATGCATTTTTAAAAGTCATAAAAATAGTTGTTTGACTTTTATTAAGAACAGAAAATATGTTTATAATATCGCAGATGAAAAAATAATTCTATAGTGTCAAAGTATCAATTAACATGGGTATAGAACCTTATATGTATTTGTCACTATCTGAAAACAGAGATTCTTTCCAGAATGTCAAAGTGTGGGACAATTTGATCCAGAACAGGCAAGGATAGTTATCTTTTTGAAGTCTTTGGCAGTAGTTACTGGCTGAAACAAGGCACCAGCAGAGATTAGTCTAGTCTGGCATTGGAGCTTATGCAGTACTGGATCCATGAAAAAATTGTAAGTTTATATACAATGTTCTGGTTCACTCTGTTCAGATATTTATCAATGAGTAGGATTGCAGAAGAGGCACTGAGTCAGGAAAACAAATGTCCTTTCTCTCAGCAACTATATGTCACAACTCATTGCTGTTGTTTAAAAATGTAAGAGAAGAAGAAAGAAAGAAGAAAAAATACTTGGCTGCTTTCTTTCATCTCTTCACAGAAACAAAACCCACAGAATTGCTTCCCATCTTCTTTTTTTCCTCTAAATTTTCCTTTCTGACTAGCAACTGAAACTGAATTGCAAAATCAGATTTATATGATGTTACTACTAAGAAAATTTTGTATATGTGAGAATCCATAGCAACATTCCTCTCTCATTCCTGTGATTAGTAATTTGTGTCTTCTTTCCTTTTTTCTGGATTAGTCTGGCTAGAGGTAATGTACTTCGCCCTGAAACCTATTTTGTGTGATATTAATATAGTCATTTCAGTCATCTTTTTAAATAAAGTCCCAGCATAGTATATCTTGTTGCTTCCTTTTACATTAAACATATTTGTGCCTTCATTTTTACATCCCAAAGACCCAGTTTTGGGGTTAATTGATATTCCCAATTATTTTTCTGTTTCGTTGATTTCTACTCTAATATTTATTATTCTCTTTCTTTTGCTTACTTGGACTTTAATTTGCTTTTCCTTTTCTAGTTTCCTAGGATTGGAGCTTAGATAATTTAAATTAGAACTTTTTTCTTTTCTAATAGGTGTTTAATTCTATACATGTCCTGCTTCGGTTCTACACAAATTTTGGTATGTTGCATTTTTATTTTCATTCATTAATAAAAAAACTTTCTACTTTCTCTTGTGATAATTTATCTGTCCCATGGGTTACTCTGACATCTGAGAAGTGTGTTTAGTTTTCAAATACTTGAGGATTTCTAGATGACATTCTGTTGCTGATTTTTCAGTGTTATTCTCTGTGGTGACAGATCATATGTTGTATAGTTTTAATCCCTTTAAGTTTATGAAAATATATATTATGCCCTAGAATATGATCGATAAAAATAAATATTATGGGTGCACTTGAAAAGAATGTACTTTCTACTGTTTGTGGGAAAAGTATTCTGTAAATGTCAGTAATGTAAAGTTTACTGATAAAGTTGTTTAAGACTTTTATCTAATTAATGAATTTTTCTCAACTTGCTTCATCAATTATTGAGAGAGACTGAAAAATAAAGGAAGAGGCAAATCCACAATTATAGTATATCTTGTTCCATCTTTTAACTTTAAACATACTTTAAATTATACTTGTGGATTTATCTTTTTCTCCTTTTAGTTCTATCAGATTTGCTTTATTTGTTTGGAAACTTTATTATCAGAAACATAACCATTTGAAATTATATATCTTTTTGGTAAGTTTACCTCTGTCATTATAATGTTGTTATAACATTACCCTGTTTATACCTGCTAATGTTCTTTGGTCTGAAGACTATTTTCTGTGAGATTAATATAGTCAATCCAGTTTTTTTTAATTAGAACTAGCATAGTATTTTCTTATTACTCCCTTTTACTTTAAATGTATTTGTGCCTTCATAGTTAAGGTTGGATTCTGTAGACAGTATGTATTTGGATCTTCTTTTTGTTTTCCTAATCTGATGATCTCTGCTTTTTAATTAGGGTGTTTAGGCCATTTATATTTAATGTGATTATTGACATAGGTTTGAATCCATCATATTTCTATTTGTCTTCTCTGTTCCTTTTCCTCTTTTTCTGCCTACTTTTGGATTATTTTTATAATTTCATTTTGTCTCATGTATTTTTCTTATTGCTCTATATTTTTTGTTCTTGTTGCTAGTTTTGTTTTCTGGTTATTATTATAATTTTGAGTTTATAGTATACACATTTAAAGTCTCCCTTCAAATAATATACAACTTTACATATAGTATGAAAATTTTACAATATACTTCCATTTTTCCCTCCTTAAAACTTTCTCCTATTGACATGCATTTTACTTCTGTCTGTTATAAATGTCACAATATATTATTACTATTGCATTAAACTGTCAATTGTTTTTTAAAGGTGCTTTTCAAATAAGAAAAATATCTTATGTATTTGTCTCTATATAAACGATTTCTGGTACTCTTTATTTTTTTATTGCATCCAGATATTACTCTGGCATCATTTTCCTTCTGTTTGAAGAAATTTCTTTAGTATTTCTTATGGTTTTGTTCTACTAGTGCTGAAAATATTAGCCTTTATGTCTGAACGATATTTTCATTAGTTATAAAATTCTAGATTGATTTGTTTTTTCATTCAGGCTTTTTAAAATGCTGTTACACTGTCTTCTGGTTTCATTGTTTCCTATGAGAAGTCTGTGGTCATCTCTCTCATTATGCCTTTCTAGGTAATGTATCTTTTCCTTTGCTGCTTTTAATATTTTCTCTATTATTGGATTTTTGTCATTTGATTATGCTGTGCATTGTTGTCTCTGCTTGAAGGTCATTCTGCTTATTTTTAGTATGGGTATAGTGTTCATCAAATTTTAAAACTTTCCATAATTATTTCATAATTTATCTTTTGTTTACCACTCTCTACTCTTTCTGTAACTTCAATTATATATATCTGAGGCCACATAAAGTTTTCTTACACTCATCAGTTCACATAGTTGAGTTGTTTTTTCCCTGTGTTTTCTTTCACATAGTGACCATAGTTCTCTTTAAACTCAATAATCTTTTTTCTGTACAATCTCAGATACTGTTAATCCTATCCAGTGTATTTTTACTTTAGACATTGAATGTCTTTATATCCAGAAGTTTAATTTTTGACTTTTTTATGTCTCCCATGTATCTTTAATGAGCTCATGTTTTTATCTACATTATTGAAAGAAATAAATATACACATATATATATATAAATTAAACAATGGCTGTCTTAATATCTTTTTCTAATAGTTGTATTGTCTCTGACATTTCTGGGTCTTTCATTAATTTTGTCTCCTCAGTGTCAGTCATATTTTACTATTTATTGCATACCTACTAATTTTTGAATGATATTAGACATTATAAATTTTATATAGTTGGACTGGAATTTTATATTTATTTGGATGTTTTCACCTTTGATCTCAGACACAGTAAAATTATTTGAAGACAGCTTTAACTTTTCAGGCTTGCTTTTAGTTTTTGTTATGTTGAGCAAGAACAGCCTTTATTCTAGTATAAATTTAGTCTTATCACCGTAGCAGTACACTTATTACTCAATCAAATGCCCTCTTATGAATCTTTTCCTCTCTGACCATTAAAGCATAAAATATTCCTATCCCTGTGTTAGAACTAGGAATTGTTTTGCATGGTACTTTGTTTATTGTTCCCTGGCCTCAGGCTTTTTTTATGCATGCACTAATCAATACAGCTAGATAGAAGAAATAAGTTCTAATGTTTGATAGCAGAGTAGGGTGACTATAGTTAAAAACAATGTATTGTATATTTCAAAATAACTGTAAGTAGGGATTTGAAATGTTCCCAACACATAGAAATAATAAGTGCTTGAAGTGATAGATATCTTTAAATACCCTGACTTGATCATTACACATTCTATGGCTATAGCAAAATATCACAAATACCCCATAAAATGTACAAATATTATGTATTGATAAAAAATGTTAAAAAGAGATTCAGTGAAGTCTAAAGTGGGACCCTCTGAAGATGTCCAGAGCCCTCTATTTGTGAAACTCTTTACTCCAGTGCCCTGTGTTGTGAATGCTACCTCTCTTGACTTCTTCAAATGCTCAGCATTAACTGCTGGGATCTGTTTGGGTTTCTTCTCCTACTTTGTGTCTTGGAAAATATCTGTATACCATAAATTGGTTCAACTATATGACTCACTTTATTTTCTCTGGAGACGTTGCCCTATGTTGCCTGTTGTACAATGCCTGAAGGTCATTATTTTATTAGTTTTATCTAGTTTTTCTTAGTTATTTAAGACTGAGGGTAAATACATTCCCTGTTTCTTCATTGTGTTCAAAGATAAATTCATATATAAGTTTGAATCAAGAATTTATTTAATGTAATAAGCCTATTTTTTATGTATTTATGTTCAAAACATCTCTGATCATGGGTGTTCTCTCCCAGATTCATTTTTACAAATTATCTATTTACCTGTTTCTATAGATACAGATTATCTATTTATCTGTATCTGATTTAGCTAATAAATTACCAAAAATTAAAAGCAAAATTATTAAAGCTAAAATTTATTGGCTTTTTCTCTAAATACAATAATACATGCATTATGGTTATCTAGTAACTAATGTAATTCATTCATTATTAATTATTCCTGTTTCTTCTGCTGCTGCTATTTTTTCCATTGTTAATTAAATGCCCCTTTAACCAACAGGTTCATTAACAACCAAGGAGTTTCTATATATATATATTTTTATTAAAGTTATCATTAAATCACTTCTATATGTTAAGGATTTTATAATAAAGGAACATATAACATTTTTAAATGTTTGTTTACACATATATTGTCCTTTAACATTATAAAAGTATTTCATATATGTACTATTAGATTCCATAGAACAGTAATTGGTGACAATAAGAAATACAGTATCCCTAACTTAGTGTTTACTTTGGCCCACTATAGTAATGTTTGTGCTTTTATAGACTAAGATTATGAAATTTTTGATGTCAAAATCCATCACTCTCTTTTCTTTGTGCAAATGGGAAAAATGTATAGTTCTAGGGTCATCATATATACCTAATAAATGCTAGTTGAATTATTTATAGATAAATGAGTAAATACAGCAGATGTTTTGTTTCTTCTGAAGTCCTCCAGATAGCAAACTATGTCTCTGGTTTACCTTACCAAAACAAACATTTCCCAATTATAAGTAATGCAATCATTCTTAAATCAACAACCAAAAAGGAAATCCCATGTGAGGAAGCTATTTTAGAACCATAGATATGAAAAGAATTGTTTCAGACTGTGTCTTTATGTACTATATGTCTATGTAAGTGTGTGTGAACAGGAGTATATGAGAGAGAGCAAGGGAGAAAAGAAAACAAGGAGGAATGGGGAAGTAGAAGGGAGCAAAAGATGGGAAAATGAACTGAACAAAAGGCTTTTTTTTTTTTTTTACTAAGAATGTAAGAAAGAATATGTGAAAGCAGTTTGTGTATTAATTTCATGCAAATCCAAGACGTTATTATTTCACCTATAGTTACCCACATTTTAAATATAATTGAAATTATAGTACAGCGACCATTGAATCCGAATTGAATGGTTAAAATACTGGGGGATAATCCTACAAGGATGTGATTAGTTCGTTGATTTCAAACTTGATGCTTTTTTATCACAGTGCATATTATATACCGACTATAACAGTCTGATTTTTAATCCTAAATGGCTAAATCCTATGATAAAGATTTCTGAAACTTTCCCCATGAAAAGATTATTTTGATACCATTGCTCTCTTTTGTGACATTGGTCTCTCTGCTTCCCATATCTTTTCCATTATAAGTCCAATATTTGAACCTGAGTTAATATTTTATAAGGTAAAATATCCATCTAGAAAATTAGGTTACTTTAATGCTTGTTCCATTATTAAAAAAAACATTTTGTGTCAGTGAAATACAGTGTCCATCTAGGATTCAAGTTTTGGCTTTGCTTCACACATTAAGGTATACTAGGAAATGCGCAGGGCAGAAATTAAGGGGTCAGTCATTTGTCATGAATGTCTGGAATTATTTGCATTTAAAAATTGTGTAGTATTTGTCATATGCTTGTTTTGATCATAATCATACCCTGCCTTATGGCAAGATGTACACATATTCTAAAATTACTTTTAACACCAACATTATTATAGAACTTTCCATATATTTCTGCCTACGTCAGCTAGATTTTGAGTTCTTATTGGAGAAACTGTATCTTATACGTTTTGTTAGCTCCTCTAAAAGTAATTAAATATGCATTTATAGTAGCTCTCATTATATAGATATATATGGTATTTTTAAAGTGTATCTTTTGGTACTACCATATGCCAAACCTTATTGTAGTTGTTTTCATGCATACAGTTTATCTCTTGTTCTACCAATTACTTTACTTACTTTCTTCCTTGTATCTTTTTAATATCTTGTATCTGTCTGCCTTTCTTCTTCCCTCTTTTTTAAAAATAGACTTTACAGTTAGAGCAATTTTACACTCACAGCAAAAGTGAGCAGAAAATACAGTTCCCATATACCCCCTGCCCTGTCACATGCACAGCCTCTCATACTATTAACATAATGCATCAGAGTGGTATGTTCTGATGAACCTACATTGACACACAATCACCCCAAGTCCACAGTTTACATTAGGGTTAGCTCTTGGTGTTACACAGTCTATAGGTCTGGCAAACTTATAATGCTATATATTAACCGTTATAGTATCATACAGAATAGTTTAACTGCCCTAAAAAATTCTCGTTTCACCTATTCATCCCCCCACCCAGCAAACCCCTGTCAATTGTTGATCTTTTCACTACTTCCATAGTTTTGGTTTCTTTAGAATGTCGTATAGTTGGAATCACACAGCATGCACCTTTGTAGATTGGCTTTTTTCACTTAGTAATATTCATTTAAGATTCCTCCATGTCTTTTTATGGCTTAACAGCTCATTTATTTTTATTTATCAGTAATTCAGTTGTCTGAATGTACCACAGTTTATCCATTCATCTGATGAAAGACATCTCTGTTGCTTCTAAGTTTTGGCAATTGTGAATAAAGCTGCTATAATCGTCTGAATTCAGGTTTTTGTGTGGATATAAATTTTTGATTCATTTGGACAAATACCAAGAAGTCTAATAGTTGAGTTGTATGTTTGCATTGTTAGTTTTGAAAGAAATTGCTGAACTGTCTTCCAAAGTGACCATTTTGCAATCTCACCAACAATAATCGTGATTTATTATTATGATACATCCTCAATAGCATTCGATGTTGTCAGAGTTTAGGATTTTGGCCATTCTAAGAGATGTGCAGTAGTAACTCAGTGTTTTATTTGCAATTCCCTAATGACATATGATGTTAAGTATCTTCTAATATGCTCATTTGTCACCTGCACATCTTCTTTGGTGAGGTGTCTGTCCAGGTCTTTTGCCCATTTTTTAAATCTGGTTGCTTTTTTTTTAGTGTTGAGTTTTAAGAGTTATTTGTATATTTTGGATAACAGTACCGTGTTAAATGTGTCTTCTGAAAATATATTTCCCAGTCAGTGGCTTATCTCATTCTCTTCAGCAGTGTCTTTTGAGTCAAAAGTTTTTAATATTAGTGAAGTCCAACTTATCAATTAATTTTTACATACATTGTCCCTTTGATAGCTAAGAAATCAACACCAAATATGAAGTGACCTAGATTTTCTCCTATGTTATTCTAGGAGTTTTATAGTTTTGCATCTAACATTTAGGTCTATGAATCATTTTGAGTTAATTTTTGTGGCAAAGGTAAGATCAGTGTTTAAGATTTATTTATTTGTTGCATGTGGATGTCCAATTGTTCCTGCATCATTTGTTGAAAATTAGTTTTTTTAATATGTAAAAATGCACTCAGGTCTACCTTAGTGCATCAAAACACTTTGATTTGACCTGATGCTTTCTAAATCTTCAGCCAAAAGTATTTAAAAAGAAATCTCTGCTATCGGCCTCCACTTCTATACACCCTCTTATTAACCCCTAAAATCTGGCTCACAATCTTTTCACTCTATTAAAACCGATACTGGAAGACAAAAGCTGTTTCACTTGTTCTTATAATTACATTCAGGTATTCTGAGACATGGAGTTTTACTTTCTATGTGAGCTGTGTTCTTCGTCTCCTTTTCTGGTTCTTCTTCTATCTTCTACCCTAATAATGGAAGTGCCAAAAATTTCTGCTTTGTTTCCATTCACTTCCTTCTCTATACTACATATGTATTTAATTGGATTTTAATGCCTTCATAACTCATTCCAATAATCATGGCCTTTCTTTTTGTCCTTTTTCACAATTCTAGCTGCGGTAGAACATATATCTCTGAATAAAATAATAAAAATGTTATATTTAACATATGTAGGGGAAAACTCATGATTTTCTTCTCTATATAGTATCTTCCTTTTGATTTCTCTTTCCCCAGGCTTGAAACTCCACTTTTGAATTTACCTTTTTCCCCAGTTTGTTGCCAAACCCAGCAAGTTGCATGGATTTTATTTCTCCAAGTTTCCTGTTTCTACCACTTTGTCCCATTTATAGACTTATTATTATAATCCACGTATCTGTTAAATTTCATCTAGATATTTGTAACAACTTCTCAGCTGTTTTCCCACCATTGGTCTAAACTCACTTCCATTTATTCTACACTATGGTCAAACCAATTGTCCGTAAAGTATAGTTCAGATCATGCCGCGTTTCTACTAAAAATGCTGTTATTTGTGCTTTTGCCATTGCCCCAGTCTGCATTTAAGCTCCTTCTTGAGGCATTTTACTGGACATTTTAGAAAATTTAGTATAAAGTTATTTTAAAGACAGGTAGCAGATCTCAAATGCAGAACTTATTCAAGATTTGTAATGTGAAAGTTTCTTCTAGGATGGATATATCAACCCAGTAAAACAAACAAAGCTCTGTTCTTTAAAAATAAAAGTTGTTTGTTCCTCTCTTCATTCCCAATTAGTTATCCAAAATAGAAACAAGTAAATTATTTAAACTATTGTAGTATATTTGCTTTCATTTACATTACTGTATTGTCTTATAATTTATTTTTCAAAAATGTTTGACCATTGCCTTGTAAACGTGACTATGAACACTACTCTGAAATATAATTGAGGCTATATTTCTGTGTTGATGTTTATATCTGATTTCATTACATGATCACATGTGCCTATAAGGTTTTTTGGGACTTTCACAACAAACCCAAAATATATTATCCACTAGTTTGTCATCACTCATTCTGAGTTAGAAGTTCTAAACTTTAGAGAAATTCTTCTGATTTGATACTAAGATGGAGCTATTGTTTCCTGAAGGGGGTTTTAAAATATTTAATATCTTACATTAAAATATTTTAAAGAAGATATTTCTTAAAATTTTGAATTTTTGAGAATGTGTCTGTCAGTGTCCTTTTACAATAACATCAGGAAAATGTTTTCAAAAAAATATTATTAGAATAATTTCATTCCTTTATCACACCTCATTATGACAGTATTCGAGTCACTATCAGAACTGCAGATCAGAATATTAAAAGGGTTATCGGACTGAATAATCATCATTAAACCAAATATACATGGCTTGTAAGAGATCCATCCTGATCTAAAAGAAACAAAGTGGTTTAAATAGAAGGAGTGAAAAAATATATATCATGCAAAAGCCACCCTAAAGAAAGCTGATGTCACTATATTAGTGTCAAACAAGGTAAGTATTAATATAATAAGAATTACTTGAAATAAAGTTAGAGTAGGACACTTTATAACAATAAAAATGTCAATTTACCAGTAAGATAAAAAAATTCTAAATATGGATGCACTTAATACTATAGCCTCAATAGAATAAAGAAAAAATTAACACAACTGAAAGGAAATATACACAAATATACAAATGTTGAAACACATTAAGATATCTTTGTCATTGATCAGTGTAGAAGTAGAACAAATAGAAAATAAAGTCAGTAAGGATATAGAAGTTTTAAATGAAATTTTGTCTTAATTGGCATTAAAAAGAACACTACCTCCAACCACTGTAGAATATGCATTCTTTTAAAATACTCATAGAACATTTATTACCATTGACTCTATGCTAGGCCATAAAGCAAAAATAAACTACTTTCAAAGGATTTAAGTTACATAAAATGTGGTCACTGATCATAGTGGAATTAAACCAGAAATTGACAATAAGAAAGGTAAAGATAAAATATCCAAAATAAATATTTTTTAAAATTAAATATTTTGAAGTTAAAAAATAGATTTTTAAATGCCATATTTTCAAAGAAGAAAATACAATGGAAATTAGAAAATATTTTGAATGAAATGATAAAAATAGGATATATTAAACTTGTGGAATACAAAAAGAGTAATATTTAAAGGAAATTATAGATATATGGCTTTTTATATTTTAAACATATATATATTTAAAAGGCTAAAAATACCTAAGTGTCTGCCTTAACAATCTAGAAATGGTATAGCCAATTAAACCTTACAAATGTAGACAAAAATAATAAAGAACAGGGAATAATGCTTGAAGATTGCTAAGAGAGTAGATCTACAATCTTCTCACCACAAGAAAGATAAGTGTTTGAGATGAAAGACATGTTAATTAGCTTGATTTAACCATTTCACAATGAATACATATTATAGAATATCACATTGTATACCACAAACATATACAATTTTATCAATTATAAATTAATTTTAAAAGAACAGACAACAAAAAAAGTAGAAAACAAACACACAATAAAAAATAATCTGTGAAGCCAGAAGTTGGTTTTTGAAAATGTTAATTAGCTTGATTTAACCATTTCACAATGAATACATATTATAGACTATCACATTGTATACCACAAACATATACAATTTTATTTATCAATTATAAATTAATTTTAAAAGAACAGACAACAAAAAAAGTAGAAAACAAACACACAATAAAAAATAATCTGTGAAGCCAAAAGTTGTTTTTTGAAAATGCTAATAAAATTGATAACACTATGGTAAGATTGATGTCATGGATCCTGTTGGTGTCCCACTCAGATCTCCTCAAATACACCTTTGTACCTGTTCCTCAGTTGCTGTACATATTGGTTCCTAATGCTCACAACTGCTCTCTTAGATGAAGGATTTTCCTTAGGTGTGCCAGAGGCCCTTAGCTGGGACAGCCTACAACCAATAAATGGTTGACACCTTGTTTCAAGATAAGGCTAATACTATGGAACAATTTGTGCTCCGAAGTTCTGCATGATATCAAGGTAAAATTAGTCTCTAGCTTCTAAAGATTAATTTTTTATATAAGTTTGAACATATGTCTACATTAGTGAAACCATTACCACAATCAAGATTGTGAACATATTTGTCATTCCCCTGAAGTGTACTTGTACCTCATGATAATTCCTTTCTCCTATTTAAAACAAAATCAAACAAAACAACAAGGAAAACTGTGCTTTTGACTATAAAATTATCAAATTAGCAAGTATTTATTATTTTTATGGCAAATTAGTCATTGGACATTGATAGTAGACATAAGATTTCTCTATATCAAGGAGACAAAAGAGAAGCCTATAATGGGAGACAATAATAATAATAGAAGTCAAATAAGAAGAATATTTGTTAGACTATTATACTAGTAGCCATGGATTATTGTAGAATAGCATGAAAAAATTGGGTTGGTGTAATCAATTCTGTAAAATAGACATAAAATGGGGAAAGGAGGCCATTACCTATTATTGAATATCAAAGACAAACTCTTCATTTTCCTAGAACTGGTTCTGATTTTATCATCCATGCATTGTTGTGGTCAAAATTAGATATGTGTCTTTAGGTCATTACAGCTGGCAGTTATCATTATTGACAAACGTCTATCCTGATTTATTTTTTGCATGATTCTTTTGCTGTGTTTCAAAGCTGCTAATGAGGATGAAAATAATCAATTCATAGACAAGTTCTCCTGCCCTCCTAACTTTTTGTGTTCTCCTTGAATCAGCCACAACATAGTTAATTCCCATTAGGGATTCCCCATCAACAATGCAAGAATTTCATGGACACATGCCAGATAAAGCTTTAAGAGTTTATAATATTGAATACATTATGATGGCCATTTTATATTCACATAGCATAGCACTGAAATGGTAGTAAAAGGGAGTTCCATTTAATTTTTCATTATTTCAAGGAAAAGACAACCAACAAAATCCTTTGTATCTTGGCTGTGAAATCCTTTTGAGTACTTTGAAGCAGCAGCAGCTTGTTGCTATAAGTTACTTTAAAGAATGTTGTACCTCAGTGTGAATAGGTGACGTAGGATTTGTTGTGTTCAGTGTCCTCAAGTGGTCACACTATTATACCTTAATCATCTGTGTTTACCATGCCTTGTTATATCGTTAGGATACTTTTATATTTGTGCCCTTGGGAATGTAATTTAAAATGTTATTGCAACATAAGAAAGAAAACAAAAATCATAAAAGCCCCTCACCTTTTATTTTATTTAGTTTCAATTTTCAGACCTGGATTTTTATGTATTGTTTGTTATTAAATTTTAATCCTTGATCTTCTTCTTATACTCTTAGAGGGAAAGATAAGAAACAAACGTTGTAGATAGATTTGACTTTAATTATTTCAATAACAATGAGTTTATGTCTATCTAAAATAGGTGCATTATTTAAAAATATTTAAGATGCGTTGAATGGTGTCACCCAGAAGCTATATCCACCCAGAGTCTCAGAATATGACCTCATTTGGGATAATAGCCCTTGCAGACAAAAGTAAAGTAAGAATTTCAAGATGAAGTCATTCTGGATGAGGGTGTGACCTAAATACAATCCAGGATGTCTTTGTAACACAATGAAAAGGACAATACAGAGACACAGGCAAGACTGCCATATGACAATAGAGGCAGAGATTGGCATTATGCTACCACAAGCTAAACAACACCTAGAGCAACCAGCAGTGGAAGACACAAAGAAGGAGGCTTCTTTAAAATTTCAGATACTGTGGTGCTGCCAATACCTCGATTTCAGACTTTTGGCTCCAGAATGATAAGATAAATTTTAGTTGTTTCCTGCCATCATGTTTTAGTTATTTGCTATGGCAGACACAGGAAATTCATACAAATTTTGATACTGAACATTGAGGTGCTGCTGTAAGAAATATCTAAATGTGGAAATGGCTTGGAATTGCATGATGGGTAGATGCTGATGCTGGAAGAACTTTGAGGCATGTGATAGAAAAAGTCTGGATTGCCATGAAGTGACTTTTGGTAGAAATGTAGAAATTAAAGTTTATTCTGGTGTAGGTTTACAAGGAAATAACATGACAGAAAAAACATCTATCATTTTAAAGAATATATATATATATAATCATGAGTAGAATATTCATAGAAATATAAACATTAAAGGTGTTTCTGGTGAGATCTCAGAAGGAAATGAGGAACATGTTATAGGAAACTGGAGGAAAGACAACCTTTGTTATATAGTGGCAGAAAACTTAGCTAAATCACATTCTACTATTGGGTAAAAAGTTGAATGTGTAAGTGATAAA